>NC_133649.1:163728667-163831535 GCF_009905375.1 Apium graveolens
ATAGACAACTCGAAACTATTCTCAAAGACAAGATCACCGGTCTTGAGGCTAAGGTTAAAGCTTACTTTAATTCTTGTTCGAAGTCCAAAGAGTTTTACGATAAGCAAGCTGTTAATCAAACACATGGAATAGGTTATGATTACAATGCTGCTATTGGAAAATTAGGCATAAACTCCCCTCCTCATGTATGTGCTAAAGGCAGGGAAGTACCACATGTGCTTAAGGGTGTTGATGAATCCCTCTATAAGGAATCAATTGCTGAACCATTTGATGAGACCTCTTTTATTATTCAAGAAGAAATCCGTGCTGAAGATAATGCTAATGGGAAAGCTGTCTCCAAGTCAAGTGTGTCAAAAGTTCCAGTCAAGGTTGTGAAAGCAACTGAGACTAACTCAGACACACATGAGTTGGATAGCACAAATGCCATGTCTACCATGCATAAGTTGCCGCCTATTGTTAATCCTTCTCATAAAGCATGTGGTGTTCCTGATTGTATGTCTTGTGCTTTTAATCTGTTGTTTGCTTATTTTAATGGTAAGCATGCTTCTAATGATAAGACTACTCCTCGTCAGCATGTGAATAATAGAAAGCATGATAGGTCTAAGACTGCTAGTCCTCCTAAAGCTAGAAAGGAGACATTTGTGCCTAAGCCTAAACATAAATCTGATAAGGCTGTTTTAAAGGTCAAATGTTCAGTCATTGAGAATGTTGAGAATAGTGAAATTAAGAATGTTGTTTTGCCTGATAAAGGCCAATTTTACAAGTATGCCGGACCCAGCCAAGCTTGGGTTCCGAAGAAGTTCTAATCCATTTGTATTGCAGGGCATTAAACAGGTACAACCGGTAGTGTGGATTCTTGACAGTGGATCGTCAAGACATATGACCGGAGATAGAGCCCTGCTATCAAATGTGGTTGAGAAAGCTGGCCCAGTGGTTACCTTTGGAGATAACAGCAAAGGTTTAACGGAGGGATATGGCTGTTTGCAAGCTGGAAATGTTATCATTGAAAATGTATATCTTGTGCAAGGACTTGAACACAATCTGCTTAGCATTAGTCAGTTCTGTGACAACGGCTACAATGTTTTATTCGACAAGCTGAAGTGTCAGATTCTGCACCAGAAAAGTGAAAAACCCTCCTTAATGGGAATACGGAAAGGAAATCTGTTCGTAGCTGACATGAACTCTGGAAGCAATCTTGAAGTCAATTGTTTCTATGCAAAAGCATCGTCAAATGAGAGTTGGCTATGGCACAAGAGACTTTCCCATCTCAATTTCAAGACAATGAATTCTCTTGTCAAAAGAGAATTGGTAAGAGGTCTGCCTCAGCTGGAATTCTCTCCAGAAGGACTATGTGAGGCTTGCCAGAAAGGAAAGTCAAAGAAAGCAAGTCACAAAGGCACTGACACATCTTCCATAACTGGTGTTCTGCAATTATTGCACATGGATTTATTTAGTCCAGTTAATATCCTTTCTATGTCAAAGAAGTGTTACTGTCTTGTGATAGTTGATGACTATTCCAAGTATACGTGGGTTTTATTTCTTCACTCTAAGGATGAAACACCACAAGTTGTGATTGATCATATCAAGATGATTGAGTTAGATTCTAACGTCCCTGTTAGAGCAATAAGGTCAGATAATGGAACAGAATTCAAGAATGCACTTCTAAATTGATTCTGTACAGACAAAGGGATTACCAGACAATTTTCAGCTCCTAGAACCCCTCAGCAAAATGGAGTGGTAGAAAGGAAGAATCGTACATTGATTGAAGCTGCAAGAACGATGTTAAATGAATCAGGTCTTCCAATGTACTTTTGGGCTGAAGCTGTCAATACTGCATGTTATACTCAGAATCGAACTCTAATCAACAAAGACTTCATGAAAACTCCTTATGAGATTTTGAATGAACAGAAACCTTCTATCAAATACTTTCATGTATTTGGTGCCAGATGCTTCGTGCTCAAGGATGGAGATGATCGTCGTGGTAAGTTCGAGGCAAAGGCATATGAGGGTATTTTTGTTGGATATGGAAGAAGATCATATAGAGTGTATATCATTGATCAACACAAAGTAACTGAAAGTGTCAATGTTACATTTGATGACACTAAACTCCCTAGTATCCAAACTGAAGATCCTTCTGAGAAACTGAAGTTTGATGATACGTCAGATTCAGAGTCAGAACATGGTCAAGAACCTGAGGTTGTTGCTGTTGAAGAACCTGTTAATCCTGATAATACTCAAGGTAATAGTGATGGAAACTCTGGAAACAATGGAGATACCACTGCTACTGACGGAGAATCTTCAAGTCAACATGGCAACAACTCAGGGGGAGATGCTGAAGGATCATCTAGTAGGACACAACATCACAATGAATTTCAAGGCGAATCATCAAGATCAAATCTTCCAAGACAGACTGTCTGGAATAAAGCTCACCCTTTTGAGTTGATTATTGGTGATCCAGATGTTGGAGTCAGAACTAGACGTGCTACTCAAAATGAGTGTATGTTCTCAGGATTTCTTTCTGAGATGGAACCTAAGAAAATTGAAGAAGCACTAACTGATCCAGATTGGGTGATTGCTATGCAAGATGAACTCAATCAGTTTGAAAGTCAACAAGTCTGGAAACTGGTACCTAGGCCTGTACACAAGAAAGCTGTTGGTACAAGGTGGGTATTCAGGAATAAACTAGATGAAGATGGTGTGGTTACAAGAAACAAGGCAAGACTGGTAGCTAAAGGGTATTCTCAAGCTGAAGGTATTGATTATGATGAAACCTATGCTCCAGTGGCTAGACTTGAGGCCATCAGGATATTTCTGGCATTCGCAACATTTTCAAACTTTAAAGTTTATCAAATGGATGTCAAGAGCGCCTTTCTGAATGGAAAGCTGGATGAAGAGGTATATGTAGAGCAACCTCCTGGTTTTGAAGATCCAGATCATATGGATTTTGTCTTCTTTCTTTTCAAGGCTATCTATGGGTTAAAACAGTCACCAAGAAAATGGTATGACACTCTCTCTGAATTTCTTATTGAAAATAGCTTTATTAGAGGTGTCATAGACAAAACTCTCTTTTCTAAAAAACATAAGAATGATACTATATTAGTCCAAGTCTATATGGATGATATAATATTTGGGTCTACTAATGATAATCTCTGTAAGAGATTTTCTAAGTTAATGCACAACAAGTTTGAAATGAGCATGATGGGAGAGCTGAAGTTCTTTCTTGGATTACAAGTAAATCAAAGGTTAGATGGAACATTTATTTGTCAATCCAAGTATCTCAAGGAACTCCTCAAAAAATACAATCTAGAGGATTCTGCATCAGCAAGGACTCCATCAACTACAGCTGTCAAGCTTGGACCATGTGAAAACTCCATTAAGGTAGATGTCACAAGCTACAGAGGTATGATTGGCTCGTTACTCTATCTTACTGCGAGTAGACCAGATATTATGTATGCTACATGCCTATGTGCAAGGTTCCAAGCGGATCCTAGAGATATTCATCTCGTTGCTGTTAAACGAATCTTAAGATATCTTAAGGGAACACCAAATCTAGGTATTTGGTACCCTAAAGAATCTGGTTTTAACCTTGTCGGATATACAGATTCAGATTATGCAGGAAGTGTTGTTGATAGGAAAAGCACCTCAGGAAGTTGTCAATTCTTAGGAAGCAGGCTAGTCTCATGGTACAGCAAGAAACAGCAAACAGTTTCCAACTCAACGGTCGAGGCTGAATATATTGCTGCTGGAAGCTGCTGTGCTCAGATCTTGTGGATTAGGAACCAACTACGAGACTATGGCTCTGTATTGAACAAGATTCCTATTTTATGTGACAACACAAGTGCAATAGCCATCACCAACAACCCTGTGCAGCACTCGAGGACAAAGCACATTGACATCAGGTATCATTTTATTAGAGAGCACGTCATGAATGGTACTGTTGAACTATTTTTTGTTCCAACAGAAGAACAAATAGCAGATATTTTCACTAAACCACTTGACGAATCCACATTTACCAGATTAGTTGGTAAATTGGGCATGTTAAATAGTTTTTATGATTAATTTAATTAATATCTGGAATCTGTTCTTGAATGAATTTACAAATGAATTTTTTATAAATGAAAAATTCATTTGCAAATTTATTTTATCATTTTATCATATTTCTTGCTTATTTCTATGTAATATATATTATCTTATCTATGATTATTTACTCTACTTGTTAATTTAAAATATCTCAGAATATTTTATTTCCTCTAAAAATATTTTTCTATGAATTTTATTTGCTAAAATTCAACAGAAATCTATGTTTGGAATAAAAATAATAAATTCTGATATATTGTCTTTGTTTCTGTAAAAATTTTAAGTGTTTATTTCAGTTTTACTATTTTGTAATATAGTTTCAGTACATAAATAGAAGTCTGTTCCTTTTATTTTATTTTATTTTGTTTTCTACTGCAATGACAATCGGCAAGACAATTGAATTGTCTTGCTGAAAATCATTTCAGTACTTACATATGTATATACTTATTTTCATATTAATTCTGTGTGAAATCCTTTTATTTCCAGAATGACAATCGGCAAGACAATTGAAATTGTCTTGCTGAAAGTCATTTGCGAATATAATTGTCATTTCAGTGTTTTTCAGTATAGTTTTATACTGGCAAGACAATCGGTATGACTATTGATTGTCTTGCCAGTTATAAACATTATACATATCTATTTTTGTTTTATTTTGCCTGGTATGACAATCGGTATGACAATCCCGGATTGTCATACCAGCTGTTATATAAAGGCTGTTGCTGTTTTGTTTTGAATCATTTTCAACATAGCAGTTCATTTCAAAGAATTTCTAACAGTTTTCTCTCCATTTTCTGTCTTCTCTCTCTTCGAACCAAACCAAACCTGTTATTTCCTTGCTCGAGTTTTTACTCAGCAAACTTAATCATCACTTTAGTGATATATACATATAAGTATATACATAAAGAAGTGCTGTTGAATTTTCTAAAAAGTTTGTGTCTTTTGGTGTGTCAAAACTGTGTTAGTGATTTAAGAATTTTAACGAGATACATTTCTGTCTAAATTTTTCGATTATAATTAATTTAATTCGAATTATTAAATTAATTTAATTAATTCGAATTTTCTTAATATTATTCTTAAAATTCTGAAAAGCTTGTGTCTTATTATTATTTTATAAAAAAAAAATGGCTCTCAATTTCCAAATTGTCGCGCATAATCTAGTTGGTTATTTCAATCCGGAAAAATGTGATGTTGAAAAATTTAAGCCTTGGATTAGATTTTTAAATGATCATTCGATTGTTAGCTCTGCTATTAAATCAAATGTGATTTTAAACGTCGATCTACTTAGACTGATTTGCACAACTTCTACTGTGGTCGATGATTCAAAATCTTTTTCATTCACCATCGCAAACACACAGTATGTAGTTGATGAAACAGTCGTCAATCGTGCGTTAAATTTTCCACTAGACAATTTCTGTAATTTACCCTCTGAAAATGATATCACAAATTTTTTCAATGCTATTCACTATCAGGGGGTGATCAATTTAACCAAACTTTCTAAATCAAATTTGGTGTCTGAATGGGATATATTCTTCGATACACTTTCCAAAGTGTTTGCCAACTGCACAAAATCTAATTTTCATAACATTACTTCCACCCTGCAGTATATTGGTCTTGCGGTTGTTTTCAATCAAAGGATCAATTTTGGCAAACTACTTTTTCCCATTCTCTTGAGACGTCTAACTTCTGCTTTACGTGATCATTCTACAAATCGTAGGGTATCATGTTACTATGCTCGTTTTCTTATGCTCATAGCAGATCATCTACTCACCCCTGAACACAAAGCACTTTTTGCTAACTCTGCTGTAACCGAACCCCCACCAGTTAGCAAAAAGATTTACACTCGCCAAGACACAACCTTCAAATTTATGCAAGTACCAGTACTTGTATCTGCTTTCATGGTCAATTATATTCCCTTGCCTATTTTTAATCTTCCCGGCCATGAACAGCAACCTCAACCTCCAGTGGTTCAAGCCACCCAGGCTCTTCCATTACAGGTAGTAACTCCTCACACTCTCTCTCACTCTCTTCCTACTTCTGTTAACAGACCCTCAGTGGTTGATAGGGCTGACCATGAAGTTGTAGAACCACAGCTTCAATCCCAGGTCATAGAGCCAAACACAGAGTCTCATTCTATCTCACCCTCTCCCCCACTGTCTAAAATGTTACCCAGAAGATTATTAGGAAGTAGTACAATGTCAAATATGAGTGAACCCTCAGCTCTGCCTCCTCCTAAGAAAAGAAAAACCTATTCTGAGGCATCTGAAAGCTCATCCTTGTCCTCCCAACAGGACATGGACTTTGAAATGGCCAATGAACAGTTACTAGAGGCATTCTCTCAACAGGATGCATCTATTGAAATTCGCCATCGGGCCATGGCATCTTGTACTGAGTCAAGCACAATTCCATTACTCACAATGGAACCATACACTTCCCCAGATAATACTCAGGACACTCAGCGAGGAGTGCACGTAGAGTCGGTTACAGTGCCTGCCATAGTTACGGCAGAAGAGCAGTCATATGCTTCAGAGGGAAAATCTGACTCTCCGCCATCTTTAATAGAGTCATTTTCTCCCCTCCCAGATCCAACAACTCTGGCTCCCTTATGGGATTCTCCACTCGCAGATTTATCTGGAGAAAGTGGAGGGCAACTCGGTCAATCTATCCCTGAAGCAATTCAGACATCTATTCCAAAAGATTTGATAGCATTGACTGAGGATCGGGACTCACGAATTCCCATTGCACCACCACTGACCTCTCTTGAAGAGGCTAGGGTGATTTTTAATGCAGGTACACAAGAACAGCAATTGGAAGACTCCTCACGAGCAATCATATTGAGAGAAACACATGCACGTGAGATGAGTGAACCAAATACGAGTGAACTTCAGGTGAGAGCACACACAGACACTGATACTGTCAACCTGTTAGCTCAGATTGCTGCCCTGAAAGAAGAACTTGCTAAAAGTCAAGCTGAAGCTCAAGCATTCAAAGCACAAGTGGTTGAACGGTCTTCTTCTTCCACCTCTGTCGACAATCAGCTTGCAATAATAAGGAATGACATCTCAGATTTAAAGACTACTGTAATACCAAAGCTCAATTCTATTCAGGACACTCCAAATTTATCAGCTGATGACATATCCAACTTCTGCTCCCTACATACAAGAATGACTTCTCTTGAAGACCTCGTTGAGATGAATCATTCACTGGACAACTCAAGATTTCTAAAGATAGAGACGGGCATGGAACATCTAAATGAAGGCATGAAGCACTTATATTACATGATCAAGAATTCTCATTGCCCTAATGAAGAACAAAGAGCTTATTTTGAAGGACCGTCTGGTGGAGGATCAGGCTCTGGAAGTGGTGGAGGTTTCAAAGGAAAGTCAGTAGAGGATCCCTCAACTAAGGGGGAGAAGAAAGGGAGTAGTTCCAAAGGGAAAGAAAAAGATACTTCTGCTGGAGATAAAGGAAAGGCTGATGATGCCTACTACAGTGGAGAACAGGATGACTTCGATATTTTTGACATTCCCACTGAACCAGTTCAGGAAGATAAAGATGGGTTATTTGAAGCTGAAGAAGAAAGTGATTTTGAAGATTGGGAAGAAGAAGATACAGTGGATCCTAGGTTTGAGAAAGAATTTCAGAAAGAGCAGTCAGAGATGCAAAGAAAAGAAGCTGAACTCAAGAAGGTCTCACAGATCATTGATAGGAGAAAAGACATACAAAGAACAGAAACTCTTCAAAAGCAACGTCTTCATGACATTAAAGCTCAAGAAAGGAGAAGAGATGTCAGACTGAAGATTGGTGGAAAGTGGGATGAAGCTAGGAGAGTACTAGATATGCCTCAGCTATGCACTAACAATGATAGGCAGTTCTTACATCTTCTTGACAAGATGGAAATCTCAAATCCTAACAATGACATGTACATGAATGCTATCAAGACTGAAGTCTCAAGGATCACAGCTGCTTTTGATAGATCCCTAAATGAGATGAGCATTTTTGTATATTGTCAGAGTGAAGGATCATTCAAAGTGTCACTTCATCTATTTGAGAATCGTTCGTTGTCAGAGATTTGGGTTCTTTTAAACAAAGTGAAAAGAAGCTCAGAGTTGAATGAAGTTCTTCGGGAAAGGCTTAAAGAGTTTGCCAGCAGGGCTAGTCCTCAAGTGGTCAACAATCCTCATCAGGTGAGATTCTTTAAGTCTGATTGTCTTCAAATCTGTCAGCTAGATGTACAATCTCTTAAAGACTACTCAGCTAAGCATCTGGTCTGGATGGAACATCATTTGAGAACTGCTGGATATTCATCCATGTTGAAGACTCAAGCTGCTGACTTGATTCAAGCTTATTGTGAGAAGAATGTTAAAAGGTACAATCAACTCAAGAATAAGTTGAAGACAGTTGGAGTTCAACCAGTCAGACCTGCAAGCTTCACTTCAGAAAAGGATCGTGTTTTTGACAAGGAATTGCTTCAAGATTTAGAAGAAGGTGAAGTCAGAAGAGAAGACAACTAAAGTCAATTAGCTCAAAACTCAATGTAATATGATTAGAGCGTTATGAATCAAGATAGTCTAATGTAGTTATATGTTCAGGCTAGAGGAACATCTATCTTGTATTCACTTGTAAATTTCATTTGGAATCTGGAAAATGTTAAATATAATCCAGAACTTTTCTGCTATTTACTTTACATTACTGTTTATATCTTTTTCTTATTTGTTAGTTGAGTTATCCTCTAGGTATTTGTTGTTATTGTCTAACAAGCAAATAGGGGGAGATTGAAAGGCATATGTCATAGCCTACTCGTTTATTCGAGTATTTAACTCAACTCAAATAAGAATGTAATAAGTAAATAGTGGATCAAGCATCAGAGAGATCTCACAAAGTAACATCTGTCAAAGAATAAAGAAACATTGTTCATCTGCAGACTTGAAGATTCACTGGAAGAAGTTCAAGAATTTGATCATGCCTCAGTGATATAAATCAAAATCGTGGATTTAATCAAGTGACAGAGATCTCGTCAAGGTATCATTTATTACAAGGATTCAATCAGAACAACAAAGTCAAGACATGAAGAAACGTCACGAAAGTTAGTCACTCATGAACCAGACAGTACATCGAGTGTCAGCATTGAAGTGACGGAATTGATTCATAAGTCTCAGAGACTTTCAGAAGATTGTCAGAAGAAGGGATACTGCTCAGGGATAGTATTAATTCTCTATTAATTAATTAAGTCATATAATCTAATTAAGAGAATAAATTATATCTGCAAGGATTAATTTATTGATTAATTGAATTAAATTGATTAATTAATTTAGAATTAATATTAAGGATTTTCAGAATGTTAATTGATTAAAATCTGTGATAATTCTAAAAAAAGACAACTGATTGTACTAGTATGACAATCGGTATGACAATTGATAGTCATACCGAATGTCTTGCTAATTCAGTTGATTGTATTGATAGAATTTTCAATTAGATTAAAATCAATTATGTATTCAGAAAAACAATTTCAATTGTACTACTATGACAATCGGTATGACAATCAATAGTCATACCGAAAGTCTTGCTAGTTCATTTTAATTGTCTTCCTAGCTCTAATAGATTGTCTCACCGAAAGTCCTTCAAGCTCAAATAGATTGTCACACCAGTTCAACAACTTCGGCTGTGATTGTTTAAAAGAAAGCAGAAGACAATATCAACACATAACTCAGCAAAAACAGAGCAGCACATACAGAACAAGAAAACACAGCAGAAAACAAAAGAAAATATTTCATCATTCATCTGCTTATTCAAGATCAAATATTCTAGTTTGTTAATGTTAAATCCAAACCACTAGAATTACTTATCTTGTTCTTGTATATCAATCTAGCGGATTAAAATCCCTAGAACTTAATCTCAAATCGCTTTTAGCATTTGATCTTTTAATTACAAAAATAGAAAAAGTTCATGTCGAATTTATTCTAAATTTGTAATAATTGATTTGAGATTAATCCCTTGTAATCGATACCGTAGTTGTAACACCTTTCAAGTTTAATAAAAGTTTTATTTAACTTGAATTTTGTTTCACAATTTTATTCCGCATTTTATTCGACGAAACGGTATTGTTTGCATTCAACCCCCCCTTCTACAAACAAATTGGGACCTAACAACCATCCCTGTTTGGTATCCACCACTGCTGGTGTTAGAGGATGAAGATCCACCTTTCTGGAATTTGTTGTAGTTGGACTTGTACTTCAGCTTGGGATTCCTCTTGAATCTGACATGGGAGAATCTCTTGACAATTTGGGCCATTGACTCGTCTTCCAATTGCTCCAGCTCTTCCAAGGAATAAAAATCATCACTTGATTGATTTGTAGTAGGAGGATCATATTCTGCTACTAACATATTTTCCTCAGCCTTGGAATACTGTACCATTCTCTCCAATTGTTGAGATTGCTATTGTTGTTGACCTTCAGCTACAAGTGCAGTAGATGTGCTGACCATTCTATCCTTCCCGTAGACTTCCTTCTGTTGAATCTGCTCCAACTCATAGGTTTTTAACACTCCATAGAGCCTGTCCAAAGAAATCTCACT
The DNA here is from genome assembly GCF_009905375.1 of Apium graveolens. Lineage (NCBI taxonomy): Eukaryota > Viridiplantae > Streptophyta > Magnoliopsida > Apiales > Apiaceae > Apium > Apium graveolens. The sequence goes on from NC_133649.1 coordinate 163,739,315, forward strand.
CAGATCTCTAGCTTCTCTAATGGCAGTGATTCTATATTCAAGATGAGCTGGCAGTGTTAAAAGGAACTTTTTGTTGACCTCCCTGATTGAATAATACTTTCCATTGATGTTCAGGTTGTTGATCAACGCATTGTACCTCTCAAACACTTCAGTAATTCCTTCTCCTGGATTTGATTTGAAATGTTCATATTCAGAGGTTAGGATTTCCAACTTGTTCTCCCTAACTTCCTCTGTGCCTTCATTAATCACCTCAATAGTTTCCCACATGTGTTTAGAATTTTTACAGTTCATCACATGTCTGTTCATCAAAGGATCAAGGGAATCAATTAATATTAATTGAAGGCTGGCATCCAAGGAGGCTTCTTCCTTCTCAGCAGGAGTAAAATCTTCAGGCTCTTTTGGATAGGTTCTAGCTTCAGTAGTCACCACACCATCTATTATTACCTCCGGTTCAATAACCATCGGTGTTTTTATACCCTTCTTTAACAAGTTTGAATATTTGGGATTTGCAACTTGTAAAAATAATAGCATCTTCTTCTTCCACATGATATAATTCTCTTTATCAAATTGTGGAATTTTAACGGTTCCAACTTTATGTGAAGTCATTATGAATTTTTGAATGAATAAAAATTCAAAGAGTTGAAAAATCACAAAAGTCTAGGATCTTGATTTGTTCGTTAATCAGAAGGCTCTGATACCAATTGTTGGGTCCCAATGTGTTTGTAGAAGGGGGGGTTGAATACAAACGTTACCAAATAATCGAGTAAAATGCGGAATAAAAAATGTGAAACAAAATTCAAGTTAAATAAAAATATTATTAAACTTGAAATGTGTTACAACAACTGTATCGATTACAAGGTATTAATCTCAAATTAATTATCACAAATTTAGAATAAATTCGACATGAACTTTTTCTATTTTTGCAATAATTAGAATCAAATGCTAAACGCGATTTGAGATTAAGTTCTAGGGATTTTAATCCGCTAGATTGATACACAAGAACAAGATAAATAATTCTAGTGGTTTGGATTTAACATTAACAAACTAGAAATTGATCTTGAATTTCTGCAGAGAAGATGATTTTATATTTCAAGGTGGCTGCTCTTTTGTTCTTGACTTGTGTGTTGGATTATTTTTGAGATGCTGCTTCTCTGCTTCTATTTAATCAATCAGCTGAATAGAATTTAATTGGCATGACAATCCTATAGCTGGCAAGACTTTCGGTAGGACAATTGATTGAACTAGCAAGACAATCTGAATGAACTAGCATGACAATCAGAATGAACTAGCAAGACAATCATCCTCCTAGAGTAACTTTTGGTGAGACAATTGACAATGGCCTAGCATGACAATCGGTATGACAATCCTGATTGTCATGCTAGTTCATTTTCAATTGTCTTGCTGATTTAATGCTTGAATTTAATCCAATTAAACTTCTGAAAATTCCTAAAATTCCTAGAATTAATTCAGAATTAATTAATCAATTAATTCAATTAATAAATAAATTATTCTTCGCAGATATAATTTATTTTCTTAATTAAATTAGATGACTTAATTAATTAATAGAGAATTAATTCTAGTCTTGAGCAGCAACCATTCTTCTGCAAATCTTCTGAAAATCACTGAAAATTATGAATCAATTCCACCACTTCAACGCTGACACTCGATGTACTGTCTGGTTCATGAGTGACTAACTTCCGTGACGTTTCTTCATGTCTTGACTTTGACACTTTGATTTTCTTCAGATTAAATCCTTGTAATTAATGATACTCTGACGAGATCTCTGTCACTTGATTAAATCCACGATCTTGATTTATATCACTGAGGCATGATCAACTTCTTGAACTTCTTCCAGTGAATTAACTCCTCAAGTCTGTAGATGAACTTTGTTTCTGAATCCTTTGACAGATATTACTTTGCGAGATCTCTCTGACGGTAGATCCACTATTTACTTATTACATTCTTATTTGAGTTGAGTTGAATCCTCGAATATACAAATAGGTCTATGACATATGACTTACATCAAGGTACTCGTTTTATCTCGTTTTATGTGCGTTTGAATGTATTTTATGTGTTTTCAGGGTTTTTTGTTAATTTAGGAATCATTTTGGTTTCTAAAATATCAACGGACCGGGACCACCAGGACATCAAAGCCCACAAAATTCATGTTTTTATTTTATAGAATTATACACATTTCAAATACCCATTATTTTTGTATTTTTGAATTATTAATAATTTTTGGGGAATTTTGATATAAATTTTATATTTTATTGCTTTTAAAATTATTCCCCATAATTACTTTAATTAAGAAATAAAAATACCCTAAATTGATTTTGGGCTATCTATATTTCAAAAAGTATAAATAGCCCCACATTTTTATTTTATTTTTATAAAAATCATAAAATTTAGTAGATAATATCAAATCAACCTTATCTTCCTTGTTCTTGATCTTGATCAATTCTGGAAATCAAACCAACTGTTCTAAGTGATCCTGGTCTCTGTTTTTGACGCTAAAATAGTCGAATTGAAGCTTATAATATGTTCTACCTCGTGCTACTAGCCGGTTTATCTGAGGTTAATCGAATTTTTATTTCAATTTTTTTGTTCAAAATCGTCGATAATTGGGTGTTTCTGCTGTGATAATTTTTGGATGATTTTGATTATAGGAATATATTTATATTCTAGTTTACAGTCGATTCAAGGACAAAATCATTTTATTTGTTCCCAAATTAGTATAGTCGAATTAACTAGTTTATCGAAAGTTTAAATTCGATTCTCAGATCAAACGAATCGATTTTTGTGTTTGTAATGAATGTTATAGACTGTATGCATCTTTATCTTTGATTTGATACCAGGATTGTGTTTGTTGGTGTGGAAGAACGAATTCTCACCAGAATAGCCTATGTTTGTTCAGTTTTTTTGATCGGAATCGAAGCTTTAAGCTTCGTCTGTTGTAGATAATGGTTAATAACGGCTTAGTGAAGGGTTGTGATCGTTTTGGCATAGAAATCGGTTGTTTAACAACCATTTTTGGCTGGTTTTGGAGTCACCGGAGGTCCGATGAACCCGCCGGAAACTGGGTTCATCCCTAGAATCCGGCCGGTGTTCAGACTGACACGGTTCTCCCCCAATCCGACCCTCTTCCTTTTTATTAAAACCCGGTTTCGATACTATATTCCCCAAAACCCAAACCCTGAACCTGTTTTTGCCAATTTATTTTTATTTCAAAAATTCAATTTCTATTTTTAAAAATCATTTATTTTAATTTCAAAAATCATTTAGTAATTATTTTAAAATCTAAAAATTATTTACTTAATTATTTTAAATTTAAAAAAATGTTTCTTTTATTATTTTCCAATAATCCAATTTGATTTCATTATTTATAATTTATTTTATTTAATTATTTATTGATTTAATTAATTAATTAAATCATTTAATTAATTAATTTTATTTATAAATAGTTAAATAAAGTTTAATTATTTTAATTAATCCAAATAATTCGTAAAAATTATTTTTGAACTTTTAAAATTTATATTAAGGTATTTAAAAATCAATTAATATTATTATTAATTTATTTATTTCTATTTATTCCTTATTTTATTCGTTATAAATAAATCATTTGTCCATTTAATACGAAACGAACGCGTCGAGACCTAATTTCTTTTATATTGAAAGGCTATTTGATTTGCGAGTCATACTGAGCCTGTATCTGATCGATAAATACTGTGATTAACACGATTTCAATTCTAAAGTACTGAGACCTATGCTTTGACAATGTAACTTATGTTTTACGTGAAGTATGTGATTATGTGTTATATGAATAACATGATTACGTGTTACATGATATGTATACTATCTGTTTACAATTTTAAAATGCCATGATTAGTTATAAACGATCGGGTAGATGTCAAGACGTATAGTTACATCGATTGAGTTTGATTCTGTTAATTAAGATAGTTCTTTTGTTTATAGAATTGAGTAGCAATGAGTGCAGTCAAGTGTTGGACAAATTTGATAGCCAGCAGTTATAAGCCAAGGTTATAGTGAAAAGTTATTCTATATTCAGAATAGTGTATTACTTTGCTTTCTCACCTATTCTAATTCACAATAGTGTATTACTTTGCTTATTCAGATACCAATTGCAAGGTTTCTGTATTATTCTAATTTCAGAATAGTTTAATACTTTACTTATCAGATTGTTTAATCATAATCAGGCAAGTTTTCTCTTCCATATTCTTAGTTCAAAATAGTTAAAAGTTTTATATTTTGATAAAACTACTCTATACAGTGGAACTTTGAGATGAGAGTAGCGAATAACTAATTATTCTAGTTATTTCGCCATCAGTTTTTGAGATGAATCCGGACCATATGAAATGAGGAATTATATTGTTAAGGATGGCGTTTGATTCGGCTCCTTTGATTAAAAATGTATTATGGATTGGATGAATGCGTAAGTGACCGGGGCGGACGGTCCAGCGGAGGGCTATGTATTATATGAAATATTATGATACAACTTGTGCCATAGGTAGATATATTGTCATTTATTTGAGTACTCGTGTTTTGGGACATGTTTCTATGAACAATGATCCAGTGGTATCACACAGGTTGATCAGCATGTGATAGTACGTCCGTCGGTGAAAGATTCCAATCTAAAAATTATCATTTATTGTTTATAGCTTGTTTAGCTTCTATTGTTGATCAAATTTCACTAGTTATATCCTATTATTCAGATATTATCAAAATGCGGTTTATCATTTCAAGCATACACTTTTATACTGCTTGCTGAGCATTTCTTCCGCTCATACTTGTTTATTATTCTAATCTTTCAGCTAAGTCAGAGCAGGCTTGAATTCCAGGTTTCATCAGAAGTTGTGTACTTGTAAATAGTTTGGTGTGTTTTCCAAGTAGACTGTTTGGGATGCTTGACTAGTCTAGAGGTTTGTAATAAAATTTGAATAGTTGTAAAACTAAATAGACTTATGGGTTGTAATAATTTTTGGTTTTTATTATTGTTTGTTTCATACTATAACCTGTGATCGAGCCAGTTGCATACAAGGGGTCATATTTATTATTTTATTTCCACTGTGTTTATTATATTATAGTTTATCGGTTAGTGACTCCCAAATCTAGACCCCAGATTTGGAGGGTGTCACAGGTTGATATCAGAGCTACAGGTTTTGGCCAATGAAACAGGATAAGGGTTGTTATAAGTGAGTCATAGGAAGATCACATCAGATAAGCGCGTATAGTTTAACTCTAATAGAGTTAAGTTTAGGTTATTGGGTTGGTTTATAGCTAAATTGTTCAGGTTTCCTGTTTTACGTTCAGTATTAGGCTTTTGTGTCTTGCTTTGCTATTTTGTTGATTTCCGAAGATAGTAAGAAATAATAAAAGAGAATTTGATATTCTACAAGATTGCTACATATTTGACACTATGCTTGACAAATTATTATATAAGTTGCTTGGTTTCTTACCAGAATAATGGCACCAAAGAGGAGGGATAATTTAGGAGAGGATCGTACCGAGAGTCGTACAAATCTAGTGATTGTCCAGATGTTGGGACTGATGTAGCAACATGTGTTGCATCTTACGCAGCAGCAACCAGCAGCACCACCTGCGGTAACTTTTAAGCAATTTTAAGCTGTGAAACCACCTGAGTTCAAGGGAAGTACTGACCCCGTGGAAGCCAATGCATGGCTTAAATAAATTGAGAAAGCTTTTGACTTAGTCAGAGCAGGAGCTGAACAGAAGACCAAGTTTTCTAGTTACTTTCTGAAGGGTGAGGCGAACTATTGGTGGGAATCCACGCGAGCATTTGAAGGAGTTGAGTTTGTAACTTGGGAAAGGTTTACATAGCTGTTTTTGGAGAAGTATTTCCCGAGGTATATGAAGAACCAAATGAAGATCAAATTTTTGAAACTGACATAGGGTGATCTTATCGTCACTGAATATGAGGCCAAGTTTACTGAAATGGCGAGGTTTGTGCAAGATCGGGTTGATATAGATGAAAAGAAAGCAAGAAGGTTTGAACAGGGATTAAAATTTGGGATTCAGAATAGAGTGCCCATGTTTGAGTTGACTTCATATGTGGTAGTGGTTCAAAAAACAATGGTTATTGAAAGTGGAAACGACACATATCAGAGAGAAAGGGACGGGAAGAAAAGGAAAATAGAAACCTCAGGAGGAGGCCAGCAGTAAGGTAATTTCCAGGGCCATTTCAACAGAAGGCCAGAGTTTCAGGGTAACAAGAATGTGGGATTCATAATACCACAATCAGGAAATGGGGGACAAGGTAGTCGTTTTCAAAATTCAAATCAACAGAGGTCCAATCGTCCACCAATGCCAGATTTCCAGTTTTGTGGCAGAAAGTACTTTGGGAATTGTAATACCAATGTGGCGTGTTTTAAGTGTGGTAGAAAAGGACACTTTGCTATTGTGTGTCAGAATCCGACCCAAGCTCAGAATTCAGGAGATATTTGTTATAAGTGTGGGAAACCAAGGCATATCGCTAGAAATTACCCAAAACAAAGTACGGCGAGTAATATACCACGAATCGCAGGTACTTTATCTCTGGGTGTGCCAAGGATTGTAGGACCACCAGCTCAACCCAAAGCCAGAACATTTAATATGACTATGAAGGATGCTGTTCAGAGTTCTGACATGGTTGCAGGTACGCTTCCAGTCAACTCCGTAGATGCTAAAGTTTTAATTGATTCCGTACCTACAAATTCATTTATTTCTAAAAATTTTGTCGATAAACTGCATTATGAAGTTAAATTGTTAGAACAAGCGTTAATTATAGAATTAGCTAATAAGAACCAAGTTCCCGTCGACGGAGTGTGCCCGAAGTGTGACATTGAGATAGCGGGACATCATTTTTATGCCAACTTAATACCTTTTAAGTTGGGAGAATTTGATGTTATCCTAGGAATGGATTGGTTGTCAGAAAATAACGCTCAGATTGATTGTAAGAATAGAATAGTGAGACTTCAGACATTGGATAGTAAGAAGAAGGTGATATTTCGAGGGAGTAAGCAGGAAAAGAAGTTTTTAATGATAGCTCAAGCAAAGAAGTTATTGCATCAGAAATGAGAGGCATTTTTGGCACATGTGATAGACACCAGCAAAGAAGTTCCAGCACAAGAAGCAATTCCCGTTGTCAATGAGTTTCCAGATGTCTTTTCAGACGATCTTCCAGAATTACCTCCCGACAGAGAGATTGAGTTTGTGATTGATTTAGCACCCGGAACAGAACCGGACTCTAAAGTTGCATATCAAATGGCACTAGTGGAAATGAAGGAGTTGGCAACTCAGCTGCAAGATCTTTTGGAGAAAGGAGTTATAAGACCCAGTGTATCCCCATGGGGCGCACCAGTTCTATTTGTTAAGAAGAAGGATGGGAGTATGCGGCTGTGCATTGATTATCGGGAATTGAATAAGCTGACTATTAAAAACAAGTATCTGTTACCAACGATTGATGATTTGTTTGATCAACTGAAAGGCGCTGTATGGTTTTCTAAGATTGATTTAAGATATGGATATCATCAACTAAAGATTAAGCCATAAGATATTCTGAAGACAATATTTTGAACTAGATATGGTCATTATGAGTTCTTAGTAATGGCATTTGGATTAACCAATGCACCAGTAGCTTTGATGGATCTGATGAATCGAGTGTTCAAAAAGTATTTGGATAAATTTGTGATAGTGTTCATAGAAGACATTTTGATCTATTCCAAGATGGAAGAAGAGTATGCAGGGCATTTGAGGATAGTTCTGGAGATACCGCAACTGGAGAAATTGTACGCGAAGTTTTCAAAGTGTGAATTTTGGTTAAAAGAAGTACAATTTCTTGGGAACGTGATTAGTAATAAAGGGGTGGAAGTGGATCCATCAAAGATTGAAGCTATAATCAACTGGGAGAGACCAAAAACACCAACCGAAGTAAGAAGTTTTATGGGATTGGCAGGTTACTATAGAAGATTTGTACAAGATTTTGCGAAGATAGCCACGCCATTGACAAAGCTCACCAGAAAGAACCAGAAAGTTGAATAGAACGAGAAGTCTGAGGAGAGTTTCCTGGAATCAAAGAACAAATTAGTATCTTCCCCAGTGCTAATCTTACCAGATGATCAAGGAAACTTTTTGATCTACAGTGACGCATCGTATAAAGGATTAGGATGTGTTTCAATATAACATGACAAAGTGATAGCCTACGCTTCAAGATAATTGAAACAACATGAAGAGAAGTATCCAACTCATGATCTTGAATTGGCAGCTATAATGTTTGCATTGAAGATATGGAGGCATTATCTGTACGGAGAGAAGTGTGAGATCTACACGGACTACAAGAGTTTAAAGTATATCTTTACCCAAAAAGAATTGAACATGAGGTAGAGAAGATGGCTCGAATTGATCAAGGATTATGATTGTACCATTAACTATCATCCAGGAAAAGTAAATGTGGTTGCAAATGCTCTGAGTAGAAAATAAAGGTTAAACATGATCACTTCATCTGAGGAATTGTTGAAGGAATTTATGAAGCTTCAAATAGAGGCCAGTATTTTAGGTATATCTACAGATACGTTGTATGCAATATCTTTTCAACTAGAATTGTTGTAGAAAATAAAAAGATGCCAGGAAGAAGTAATAAGCCATGAACAATAAGAATTGAGAAGAGAAGAGAAAGGGAGTCAAAAGGATGATAAATGAATCTTAAGATTTTCTTCCAAAATATGGATACCCAACGTGGTCGATCTGAAAGATGAAATTCTTCGAGACACTCATAACTCCAGATATTCAATTCATCCCGGAAGTACGAAAATGTACAGAGACTTAAAAGAAAACTTTTGGTGGCCAAGTATGAAGAAAGAAATTGTGAAATGGGTAAGTAAGTGTTACACTTGCCAGCGAGTCAAGGCAGAACATCAAAGGCCCAGTGGACTTCTACAGCCATTGGGCATTCCAGAATGGAAGTGGGAGCATCTTGCAATGGATTTTGTAGAGGGATTACCGAGGACCAAAGCCAATCATGATGCTATTTGGGTTATTATTGACAGACTGATGAAGTCAGCTCATTTTTTGCCTATCAACGAAAGATTCTCATTGGATAAATTGGTTCGGTTATACTGGAAGGAAATTAAAGTTCGACATGGAGTTCCGGTATCCATAGTTTCAGACAGAGATCCTCGATTTAATTCCAGACTATCGAAGACATGTTGAGAGTATGTGCTCTAGATATTGAAGGAAGTTGGGATGAATATTTTCCATTAGATGAATTCTCCTACAATAATAGTTATCACACCAGTATTGGAATGCCGCCTTACAAATCCCTATATGGAAGAATATACAGATCCCCAATCTGTTGTGATGAAGTTGGTGAGAGAAAGATTTTGGGTCCAGAATTGATCCAGCAGACGAAATAAAAAGTAGAACTCATTTAGAAAAGATTAGTGAAAGCTCAAGATCGTCAACGTAGATATGCTGATCCTACCAGAAAGGATATGGAATTTGAAGTTTGTGAAGTAGTGTTATTGAAGATTTAACCTTGGACAGGTTTATCAAGATTTGGGAAGAAAGGAAAGCTGCCGCGTTATGTTGGCCCTTTTGAGATTTTGAGGCATGTGGGAAAGGTCGCTTACGAGTTATCCTTACCACCACACATGCAGCATATCCACAATGTATTCCATGGGTCAATATTGAAGTGTTATTTTCCTGATTCCAATCGTGTGATAGAATATGAGCTAATAGAGATTCAGCCAGACTTGTCTTTTGTAAAGCGGCCAGTACAGATTTTAGACTGATAGGAGAGAGTGCTTAGGAATAAGTTTGTCTCTTTAGTACGAGTTTTATGGAGGAATCCCAAGGTTGAAGAGTCGACTTGGGAATTGGAAAGCGAAATGCGAACCAAGTATCCTCACTTGTTTTCCTAGGCTGATTTTGAGGACAGAATCCTGTTAAGGGGGAAGGATGTAATATCCGGGAAAATTATGTGAATATTTTATGATAAATAAATAAAATTAATGTTTTTATATGAGTTTAAAAGGATTATTGTAATGATATTACGTGTTATAGTTGTTATCTGTGGCCCCACAAGGACCAGAAAATTTTTCGATTAATTGTTATATGTTTTAAAATGCATTTATATGAATCGATCCACAATCTGGACGCGTTTTTATTAGCGTCTTTATCAAGATACTTGTTTTATCTCGTTTAATGTGCTTTTGAATGTATTTTATGTGTTTTCAGGGTTTTCTTTTAATTTAGGAATTGTTTTGGTTTTTCAAAAATCAACGGACTGGAACCCCACAAGGACGTCAAAGCCAACAAAATTCATGTTTTTATTTTTATAGAATTACACACAATTCATTTACCCATTATTTTTTTACTTTTAATTATTCATAAATTTTGGGGAATTTTGATATAAATCTTATATTTTGCTTTAAAAATTATTCCCCATAATTATTATTTTTGGGCCTAACTATTTTAATTAATAGATAAAAATACCCTAAATTGATTTTGGGTTATTTATTTTTCAAAAAGTATAAATAGCCCCACATTTTTATTTTATTTTTATAAAAATCATAAAATTTAGTAGATAATATCAAATCAACCTTATCTTCCTTGTTCTTGATCAATTCTGGATAAGTGATCCTGAACTCTATTTTTGACGCTCAAATTGTCGAATTGAAGCATGTAATATGTTCTACCTCGTGCTACTACCCGTTTTATCTAAGGTTAATCAAATTTTTATTTCGATTTTTTGTTCAGAATTGTCAATAATTGGGTGTTTCTGCTGTGATGATTTTCAGATGATTTTGATCATAGGAATAGGTTTATATGCTAGTTTATAGTCGATTCAAGTACAAAATCATGTTATTTAATTCCCAGATTAGTATAGTCGAATTAACTAATTTATCAAAAGTTTTAATTCGATTGTTTGATCAAACGAATCGATTTCTGTGTTTGTAATGAATTTTATTAGATTGTATGCATCTTTAGCTTTTATTTGGTACCATGATTGTGTTTGTTGGTGTGGAAATGGCTAAGAACGAATTCCCGCGGAATAGCCTATGTTTGTTCGGTTTTTTTGATCGAAATTGAAGATTTAAACTTCGTCTGTTGTAGATAATGGTTAATAACTGCTTAGAGAAGGGCTGTGATCGTTTTGGCATAGAAATCGGTTGTTTAACAGCCGTTTTTGGCTGGTTTTGGAGTTGCTAGAGGTCTGGTGAACCTCCGGAAACTGGGTTCATCCCCAGAATTCGGCCGGTGTTCATACCAACCCGGTTCTCATCCAACCCGACCCGCTTCCTTTTTAATAAAACCCGGTTTCGATCCTATATTCCCCAATATCCAAACCCAAAACCTGTTTTTGCCAATTTCTTTTTATTTTTATTTCAAAAATTCAATTTCTATTTTTAAAAATCATTTATTTTAATTTCAAAAATTATTTAGTAATTATTTTAAAATCTAAAAATTATTTACTTAATTATTTTAAATTTCAAAAATTATTTCTTTTTTTATTTTTAAAAATCTAATTTGATTTAATTATTTATAATTTATTTTAGTGCATTATTTATGGATTTATTAATTGATAAAATCATTTAATCAATTTATTTTATTTATAAATGGTTAAATAAAGTTTAATTATTTATAATTAATTTAAATAATTCCTAAAAATTAATTTTGAACTTTTAAAATCTATATTTAGGTATTTAAAAATCAATTATTACTATTATTATTAATTGTTTTATTTCTATTTATTCCTTATTTTATTCGTTATTAATAAACCGTTCGTCCGTTTAATACGAAACGAACGCGTATAGATTCAAAAAAAACATTCCTCTTCCAATAAAAATACTTTCGAGACCTAATTTCTTTTATATTGCAAGGCCGTTTGATTTGCGAGTTGAGCCGGCCAAACGAGCGGTTTCGCTCGGCCCGTTCGCAATTGGGCTCGTTAAAATTCACCTAATTCGGCTCGTTGACGAGTGGTTAATTATTCGGCCCAGCCCGTTATAATTAACGAACCGACTACGAATACAATTCTCAGAAACCGCAGAAACCGGGACCGGCCCGTAACCGAACCGGCCCGACTCGCCTTATTCGTCAACTTTGTGCAAGGAGCGAACCGGCCCGCTCGGCACGCGGTTAACCGACTCGGCCTACGAGTAAAATGCACGTGCCCCCTGTTCAACGGTCACCTTCCTGTTTGCTGCTTTGCTCTGCAAGACTGCGACTCACAAACCACAGTCAAAACGTTCAATCGTAACGTTAACTTACAATGTTCACTTACAACGTTCATTTTTCACTTTCTATATATATTAATCTCACTTCACTCTTAATTTCTTACTTCCTTTCTCACTGCACTCTTAATTTCTCTCTTGCGATGAATATATATTACAATTTATATCTCAGTCTTCACTTCAACAAACACACACTCAGTCACAACAAAATCTTAACAAGGAAATCAGAGAGTCACAGACCCACAATAAAATTTCCGGTAAGTTTATTTATTTTCCGGAGAAACTGTAAAAAATCCAGGTAACCTCACAATTTTTCGGGCAAGCATGGAAGAAGAGAGGGGCACACAATCATCTCAAGGCTCGAGTCAAGCAAATGCGATGCAACCTCCTCGACCCAATTTAGAACTTGGTAAATTTTTAAATTTTTAAATTTTGTGTATTTATGTTTATAAATTTTGATTTAGTTAATTTATAAATTTATGTTTTTTTAAATTTTCCCATATTTTGTGATTTTTTTAAACACAAGAAGAAATGATAATTTTTATGTTTCAATTTATTGTTCGAATTTTTTTATGTTATGTTCGAAGTATGTTTGTGATTTTTGTATTCGAATACTTTGCTAATTTTTTTATATTAAAAATTTCCAGGCACCTCTTGTACTTCGAGACATTCCTCACACGTTTGGAATTATTTTTCGAGACAAGCAATACCCGAAGAACCCGATAAATTTAAATATTTTTTTTTGCTTTGTATTCAAAGTGGCAGAAATCAATCTCTGTTCTTTCACTCTAAAGGGGCCGGTACGGGTACGGGTACACTTGATAGGCACTTGAAAATCCAACACGGAATTTCAAAACAACGTCACGAAAGTGGAGAGGAACGTGGAGAATCACCGCAACAAACACAAATTGGTGGTTTGGTGCAATCGTCTCCCTTTGTTCCGTTTTCTTAGAGAGGAGTCCTCTCAAATCAATTGTAACATTTTTTTAACTAATGAAATTTACGGAGGTACCATCCTCTTTTCCTTATTTTAATACATATTATATTTTAATACATATTATTTCTTCAAAATCGAAAATATATTTTAACAGAAAAAATTAAGATCATAAAAAAAAGAAAAAGTAAAAACAAAACATGCATTATATACAATTTGTATAATTGTATATAAAAAAGAAAAAAACAAAAAAAGCAAAGTAATAAATATAAGGAGAAAAATGTGTACAAAAAAAAACTAAAGCTGAAGTAGTGTGATTTGTGAACTGTGAAGTCATGCACATGCTAAACAACATGGTGGAACAGCTTTATTCGTTAGTTATTCGCCTAACCGCTAAACCGTGTAGATCGGCTAAACCGCGTGTCGTTCACGGTTGATTGCTTTCCAGGACCGGCTCGGCACGGCCTGGACCGTAAATTTATACGGGCCGTTCACGAATTCTGTTCAACATTAACTGGCCCGTTAATTATTCGGCCCGACACGCACGGCCCGTTCATGTGACCGGCTCTATTTGCGAGTTATACTGAGCCAGTATCTAATTGATAAACACTCTTATTAACCTGATTTCAATTCTAAACGTACTGAGACCTATGTTTTGACAATGTGACTTATGTGTTATATGAAGTATGTGATTATGTGTTATACGAATAACATGATTACGTGTTACGTGATATATATACTATTTGTTTACAATTTTCAGATGTCATGATTAATTATAAACGATCGGGTAGATGTCAAGACGTATAGTTACGTCGATCAAGTTTGGATCTGTCAATTAAGATAGTTCTTTTGTTTATAGAATCGAGTAGAAAAGAGTGTAGTCAAGTGTTAGATGGAGTTGATTGCCAGCAGTTATAAGCCAAGGTTATAGTGAAAAGTTATCGAGCATACCAGGCAAGTATCTATATCTTCACTTATCGTTCAAGTGATATTTATTTTGACTCTATTATGCAAGTTTTCTCACCTATTCTAAATTTAGAATAGTGTATTACTTTGCTTATTCAGATACCAATTGCAATTTTTCTGTACTACTCTAATTTTAGAATAGTTTAATAGTTTACTTATCAGATTGTTTAATCATAATCAGGTAAGTTTTCTCTTCGTTATTCTAAGTTCAGAATAGTTAAACATTTTATATTTTGCTGAAAATACTCTACACAGTGGAACTTTGAGATGAGATTAGGGAATAACTAATTGTTCTAGTTATTTTGCCATCAGTTGTTGAGATGACTCCGGACCATGTGAAATGGGGAGTTATATTGTTAAGGATGTCGTTTGATTCGGCTCCTTTGATTAAAAATATTTTTATGGATTGGATGAATGCGTAAGTGACCGGGGCGGACGGTCCAACGGAAGGCTATGTATTATATGAAATATTATGATACAACTTGTGCCATAGGCAGGTATATTGCCTTTTATTTGAGTACTCGTGTTTTGGGACCTGTTTCTACGAACCATGATCCAGTGTTATCACACGGGCTGATCAGCATGTGATAGTACGTCCGTCGGTGAAAGATTCCAATCTAAAAATTATCATTTATTATTTATAGCTTGTTTAGCTTCTATTGTTGATCAAATATCACTTGTTATATCGTGTTATCCAGATATTATCAAAATGTGGTTTATCATTTCATGCATACAATTTTATACTGCTTTCTGAGCATTTCGTCCGCTCATACTTGTTTATTATTCTAATCTTTTAGCTATGTCAGAGCATGCTTGAGTTCTAGGTTTCATTAGAAGTTGTGTACATGTAAATAGTTTGGTGTATTTTCCAGGTAGATTGTTTGGAATGCTTGACTAGTCTAGAGGTTTATAATAAAATTTGAATAGTTGTAAACCTAAATAGACTTATGGGTTGTAATAATTTTTGATTTTTATTAGTGTCTGTTTCATACTATAACTTGTGATCGATCCAGTTGCATGAAAGGGGTCATATTTATTAATTTATTTCCACTATGTTTATTATATTATAGTTTATCGGTTAGTGACTCCCAAATCTAGACCCCGGATTCGGAGGGCGTCACACCATCTAACAAGAATTTCATTAAGTGAGATCGTAAAATATCAAAATATAAAAGGTAGAGCTTTTGGTGCGATTCCCTATCTTGGTTTTCCTTGAAATATTATTTTAAGATTGCTTTCATAGTCTTTGATGAAACACATCTAATATTCATAACCAAAATTTAAAAGGGATTTTGTTAGGAATATGTTGTAGGCGTGATGATAATTTACCAAAACACCTCAGTAGATTTAATTAAGTGATTTTGTAACTATCACCGGATAACCATACTTGTTCATCCATTGATAGAGTAGCTTATATTTCAATAAGTTTTTGTAGTACATTTTCTGAACACTGTAATAACTTAGAAGTTTAGAAGTTATAGAGAATTTTAAGTCATGTTGACTACTAGAAATATATGCAAAATAGGTTGGCTAATTTTAAATATTAGAGGCCTTGTAATTTTGCATAAGTGAAACAGTATCAACTACTAAGAAGATACTTTCAACGGATAAACTACAAAGCTTCGACGGATGACTCAAGATACTTTCAACGGATGATCCATTAGAGACTCAATGGATAACTTATGTGGAGTATCGACGGATAATAATGAAGTCTCGATGGATAACAAATTGAAATAACAGTTGAAAGTGACTTGATAGTGACATGGGTTGATTTTATACAAAAGGAATGTGGCAGCCTATTTACAGGTTTGAGAGGACAAAGGAGCATTTCCATTTCCATGCTAATTTGAAGAAATACAAAGATGCTGGATAGAGAAATGAGGGAGCATGTGAATAGATATAAATATTTGTTTTATCTGTTTGTCTTTTTCATGTGTAACTTGGTAATATACAAACTAAGTGTAGCGAGTAGAAAAATTATCGATTGAACTGAGAAACAGAAAAAGCTACATCGGTTAGTAATTTCTCCGTTCTTTTGTAAAAACACTTGTAAGCAGCTGTGTGCATTTTTGCATCACAGAGTTCTCATTCATATATATATATATTTGGTGGAAAGATCAACCCATCAGAAAGTTTTTAAGCCATTGTGTTTACTTACTTTGTATCTTGAATACATAAATCTTTTATTCCGTACTTTTGCTTATTCAAACACAGATATATTTTACAAAGAGATTTTATTATTTCAAAAAGGAACCAGAATTACATTCAACCCCCCTTCTGTAATTCTATTGTTAGATTGTTAGGGTATAACAATTGGTATCAGAGCAAGCTCTTGACACACTAAGAATTTAAAGATCAAAACAAACTAACAATATGAGTAGAAAGGATGTTGGAGTGAAGATCCTTTTTCTGGACAAAGACAACTATCACCATTGGAAGGTGAAAATGCACCTGCATCTTCTCTCTCTCAAGATAAAAGGTATGTTGATTGCATTGAGAAAGGTCCTCATGTTCCTCGCAGAGCTGCAACAAATGCCGAAGGAGCTGTTGGCAGTGAGCAAAGCATTCCAAAGCCACAATCATAATGGTTAGATGAAGATATTGAGCAAGTTCACAAAGATAAAAAGGCTATGAACATTCCGTTCAATAGTCTTGATGGTTCCACATTTGACAATGTTATCAACTGCAAATTTGCTAAGGACATTTGGGATATAATTCAAATCATATGTGATAGAACTGAACAAGTGAGGGAAAACAGGATGTAACTTCTAATACAACAGTATGAGCACTTTCATTATGAAGAAAGTGAATCTTTAAGTGACATTTTCAGCACTTTTCAAAAATTACTAAATGCACTGAAGCTGCATGGGAGAATCTACCAAACAAAAGATTCGAACCTGAAATTCCTTAGATCGCTGCCAAAAGACTGGAAGCCTATGACAGTCTCTCTTAGAAACTCTCAAGATTATAAAGCGTTTACTTTGGAGGGACTATATGGTATTTTAAAAACCTATAGGCTTGATATGGAGTAGGATGAGAAGTTAGAGAAAGGGAGGAAGAAAGGAGGATCTATTACCTTGGTAGCTGAACAAGATAGAGGGAAAGAGATGAAGGTTGAAGATGTGGTATCTTTACCAAGCCCAAGGGTTTGTGAAGGCAAGGATAAAGGGTTAATGGCTGAGAATGAACAATATTCAGGTCAGGATGAAATGGATGATATAGATGAGCATCTAGCCTTCCTATCAAAAAGATTTGCCAAGCTCAAATTCAAAAGGAATTTTGGAGCAACCAAGCCAAATAGAAACATGATAGATAAATCTAAATTCAAATGTTTCAAATGTGGCTTGGGTGGTCATTTTGCCAATCAATGTAGAAAGCCTGATTCTGAGAAAAAGAAGGTTGAGCCTTTGGATTAAAAAAAGAAGTACTTTGATCTGCTCAAATAAAAGGAAATGGATTTCCTAACTCAAGAAAATGAATGGGCAACTGATGGGGTAGACGAAGATGAAGAAACAAGCTATATAAATCTAGCCCTAATGGCCAAATTAGATGAACCAGAGGTCAGTTCTTCAAAATATCAGGTAATCACTGCTAATCTAGCACACCTTTCTAAAGATGGGTGTAATGATGCTATAAATGACATGTCAACAGAATTATATCACTTGCGTGTTACACTTAAATCACTCACTAAAGAAATCACAAGAATTAAAGATAATAATCTGTTTTTAAGTGAGAGGAATGTTGTGTTAGAAACTCAATTTATTGAGTTTGAGAAACTGAAGATAGAGTGCAAGACTGCAAAAGATGAATTGACCGAATCTTTGAAGAAAAAAGAAATTTTAAAAAAGCAGCTTGAACGAGAGCAAGAGGTAATCAAGGCTTGGAAGTCATCAAGAGATATAAGTGCCCAAATTGCTAAGGTTTAGGGAATAGACACATTTTGTGAAGAAGCCTGGAAAAAGAACAAAGAGAAGCTGGATCCTGTGTTGATAGAAGGATTATCAACGGATGTGGAATCAATAGGTGATGAAGTGCTATAGAGAAGTCATTCGAGAACTCCAGAATGACTTATGAGAAGACAAGAAAAGTTACTAGAGAACTCAGAGATATCGAGAAGCCAAATTGAAGACATGAAGATTGGAGATATCGACAAGTCATTTATTTACTAGAGAACTCTGAGATATCGATAAGTCAAAATATCACTAGAGATCTCTGAGATATCGATAAGTCAAATTGTCACTAGAGAACTCCGAGATATCGATAAGTCAAATTGTCACTAGAGAACTCAGAGATATCGATAAGCCAAAATGAAGACATGAAGATAAGAGATCTCGACAAGCCAAATTATCTTATATAGAACTCAGAGATATCGATATACCAAAATGAAGACATAAAGATAAGAGATCTCGACAAGCCAAATTCTCTTATAGAGAACTCAGAGACTTCGATAAGTCAAACAACTATAGAGTAATTAGAGATCTCGATAAGTCATTATAATTATCGAGATGTCAAGTTCTCTATATGACTAACTACAGATCTTGATGTAAAGCTCAAGTACAGAATGCAGATTAGTTTAATATCCAAGATTGTCAATCAACAAACAAATCAATCACTAATTTGAAAAGTCTACAAAAGCAGCTTGAAGAGTACAAGATCAAAGGCCAAGATTAACTGGTAATTTAAAGTCACAGGCATGCACGATTTGCAAAGATACACTAAGTCAGAAATAGAAAGATTTAGTTATCTAAAAGTAAGGTTTAGTACATGCTATTGCATGTTGTGTAAAAACCAGTGTTTACTGCTTTATAAAGGAAACACTGGATGTTTTGTTTTAGTAGTAACGAATAGATCTGAAATATCGACTCTCAAGAGAGAAGATGAGTTCTTAACAGACTAAGAACCCAGAAATTTATAGCAAAACACAAGCTTGATTTTAATATAAAATTAAGTGAGTTTTGAAAGATAAGTGTATTCATGTGCATGTTTTAATTATTTCGTTAAAGCATATTATCTCTACAATACAGATTACTTTGTTCACCATTCTTAAAAGTTTAAAAATCCATTAAAAAAAATTTAAACACATTCACCCCCCTGTGTTATATTCATTACCCAACAAGTGGTATCAGAGAAAAATCTGAAAGCAAACAGATTAAAGATCTTGGAAGAATGAATACACAGAAGCTAAGCAGTATCAAGATCCCCACCTTTGACAGATCTAACTATACATTATGGAAGAAGAAAATGTTGATGTTTATCAGGATGGCCAATCCACTATACATTCAGATCCTCAAAAATGGGCCTTTCACTCCCATGGTAAGAATTGAGGAATCTACAGATGGAGACATGGTCATTCCAGCACATTATGCTCCTAAAGATCCTTCAGAATATACTGAACCTGAAAAGGAAAAAGCTTCTCTAGATAGTGGCTTGCGGCTGATTTTGATAGAGTCACTTGACAATGTAATGTACAATAACATTGTCAACTATGACACAGCCAAACAGATCTGGGAGAAAATAGAGATATTATGTGATGGAATAGAGGAATTTAGGTCAAACCAAAGGAGGATTCTGGTTTCTCAGTATGAAGGGTTTATGAATAAACCAAAAGAAGAGATTACAGAAACTTTTTGAAACGTTCATGTAATATCCGGGATATAGCGTATAATTATTTTTATTAATAAATTATTATTATAAGATTAATATGTGATTTCTGATGAATTATCAGATGATTGGTATTGATATTTAGATGTTTATATGTGATAAAATGGGAGTATGTTAATTTTAATATGTCCAGAATAAAGTATAGATAATTGTGATATTTTTCTGGTAATTTTTAGGTTGTAATATGATTTATAAATGATTTATATATTTAATAATTATTTTCTGAATAATTACAAAACTATTTTATAAAATCGGAAATCGTCAAACTTCAACCGTTTTTACATTTTTATAACCCTAAAATCTTCATAAAATTCCTTCCTAACCTAATTTGATTATTCCAGACATTTTCCGTGTTTTGACTTTTTCAATCCGGAGTATGGTTGTAAAATTTTTGATACGATAATATTTTTTACAGATCAATAAAACCTGTATTCTCGAAAGACGGGATATTATTGCATTATTTTCATATAACGTATTTTATAAGAAGCCCGGTTTTGGTAATTATCCAACACGGGTATCAAATCAGATCATTTTTGCAGTTACTTAGCGACTAAATAACTTATTTTTCGATCCAATACGATCCAACGGGTATAAATATTTTATAAATAAAAATAGCCTTTTTCTTATTTTATTTTATTCGCATAATCATAATCGAACAGTAAAAACATAGAATTTACAAGGAAAAACCCGTAAAATCATCGCGTTCTTGAGAATCGAACTTAAAAACGAAAGTGTTATCGAACTCGGAATTAAGCGTGCCATATACCGAATCGAAGCTCTCGAAAAGCTCTTTCAGAATCAATCATCAATTTCGGTGCATAAATTAAGCTTATTTTCTTATTTATTTATTTTAATTCGAATTATTTAAAGATTAATATATAAAATTTTGATTTTGATGTTGTTGATTTGATTTGATGATTGTATCTTGTAGATAATTTTATCCTGATCATTTTGGTATATTATATGATGAATTTGGAGTTCAATAACATGTAGAAAAGTGGGTTTAATCTTCGAATTAATAAAATTAGGGTTAATAGCTATGAATGTTTGCAATTGAAATTTAGGCGTTTCTTTATTAGGGGTTATTAGTTAATATTGATTTCACCAACTTATAGATCGTTGAAAAACGAATTACATGATGTATGTGTGATGTACGGAGGGTTCCTGGAGTGTGCTCGCTGGAAACCACCGCGTGGCGGCATCGGGAACTTCGACCAGATATTCTGGTAAATTTAACAATGTTTTGCTCAAATGGTTTGCATGATTATGTTGCTGGGAACGAGAGGAATAAACCCCGTTAATTTGGTGTAAATCTGGGTGTTTTTCCGGCCACCAGAAAAGCTCCATGCCGACGGCCATGGAGTTCCGGCCGGCGAAGAGGAAGATGAAAGGGAAGGGTGGAAAGTAAGTGATCGACGAGTGAAAATCAATAGACAAGTACAAGTAAAGTAAAAACGGGTAGATAAGGAAAATGTTTCTACTCTCTTTGTAATGTATTACAAGTATTTTTAAACTCTATTCATTATGTTGCAATTATTCCAAATAGTTCTTATCATATATTGCAAGTACTTTGAAGTACTTAACCCTAAACCCTGATTATTATTATTGATATTTAGCCGTAAACCTTATTCTTCGTGAATCATTGATTGTTGAACTCTCAAATTCGAACCACACATATACGATACTACTTCACAAATACATATATACCACATACTGATTCCCTTATATGGAATTACTTAACATAAGAACCTTTATGCCTTGTATAATAGAAGACCAATTCTTGTAACCATTGAACCCTTGGTCTTCTACTTTCTGTTTCTTTTCTTGGTTGAAAGTCAATCTTCATATTTACCGTGTTATACCTTCAGGGTATTATGAATCACCCTATGCTTCAAGATACATGTTGTTGATGATTCAACTTATTAATTTACATTTCTTATCATGTTGATATTATGGAATTGGATTGTTTTTAAATATGGACCAGATTCATGGTCGGACTAGATTCGTGGTCATAATAGGCCAATGTGTGCCTTGGATCCAGTATATAGAGCAAAGCTGGGAGCCTTTCTCGGGGTTAGTGCGTGACTGATCAGCAGCCTAACCTTAGTTTTTAAAATAAAGGTGAATATCCAATTCTAATCATTGCTTATTAGGAAACTTGATTTCTTATATCATTCAACTGATTATTGTTTAATACTTGTGTTGTCATTATGACTTGCTGAGCTAGTTAGCTCACTCTTGAATATCTCTTTATATTCTTTTCTAGTGAAAAAGAAATTTGGTGATAGCGCGGATCCCCAGAAAAGTGTGCCATCTAGGTTTCCAGGTTGAAATGGAATAAGCTAGCAAATGATGTTTGTCTTAGTTTGTGTTCATAGTTGTAATAAAAGTTTACTTCAGTTGTAAGATAAATAAACTGGGATTTATCCTTCTTCATTCCTGGCCACCAAAAATTTCTCTTCAAATCCTGGTACATTTTGGTACTACCAGGGTGGATAGAAAACCTAGAGTTATGTGCTTCCTGCAATACTTCGTTCTTTAATTCCGTTACATTAGGAATCCAAACTCTGGATGAATATCTATACAAACCTTGACTATCTTTTTGAATACACAACTCTTCTCCTGTTAAAGTATCCAACTCTTGTTCCATAACTCCTTCTTGACACCTTTTGATCTTTTCCATCAATGCCGGTTGGAAAGTGACTTCATATAGTTGCTCCTGACTTTCGCTAGGTACTCGAACCTCAATCTCCATTCTTTCCAAGTCTTGTGCTAATTTCTCCGCAATCTTAACCATATTCAGTCTTTCTTCTCTACTCAAGGCATCAGCCACCACATTGGCCTTTCCGGGGTGATAATTAATCGAACAATCGTAATCCTTAATCAACTCCAACCACCTTCTCTGTCTCATGTTCAAATCTTTCTGCATGAATATGTACTTCAGGCTCTTATGGTCTGTATAAATATCACATTTCTCTTCATATAAATAGTGATTCCATAACTTTAGAGCAAATACTATAGCTGCCAATTCAAGGTCATGAACCAGATATTTTTGCTCGTGAGGTTTTAACTGTCTGGAGGCATAAGCAATCACTTTGTCATTCTGCATTAACATACAACCCAATCCTTTCAAAGAAGCATCACTATAGATTACAAAGTTTCCCGTCTCATCTGGCAATGCTAACACTGGAGTCGTCACTAGTCTTTGTTTCAATTCCTGGAAACTCTCTTCGCACTTTTCCTTCCAAACGAACTTCTCATTCTTCCTGATCAACTTGGTTAGTGGGGATGCAATCTTCGAGAAATCTTTCACAAACCTTCGATAATATCCTGCTACTCCAAGAAAACTTTTTATTTCCGTTGGTGTCTTCGGTTGCTCCCACTTTGATACGGCTTCAATCTTTACTGGATCTACTTTGATACCTTCCTTACTCACCACATGTCCAAGAAATTGTACTTCCGTCAGCCAAAACTTACACTTAGAAAACTTCGCATACAATTGCTTTTCTCTTAATTTCTGAAGGGAAATTTGTAGATGCATTGCGTGGTCTTCTAGATTCTTCGAATATATGAGGATGTCATCAATAAATATGATAACAAATTATCCAGATACTCCTTGTATACCCTATTCATCAAATCCATGGAAGCCGCTGGCGCATTCGTCAATCCAAACGACATCACTAGAAACTCATAATGGCCATACCTTGTTCTGAATGCAGTCTTGGGGATATCTTCAGGCTTTATCTTCAGTTGGTGGTAGCCAGATCTTAAGTCAATCTTTGAGAAGTAACATGCTCCCTTAAGCTGATCAAACAAATCATCGATTCGTGGCAAAGGATACTTATTCTTTATCGTCAACTTGTTCAACTCACTATAGTCAATACACAATCTCATACTTCCATCCTTTTTCTTCACAAATAGCACTGGAGCACCCCACGGAGAAACACTGGGTCGAATAACTCCCTTGTCCAATAATTCCTGAAGTTGCTTAGCCAATTCTTTTATTTCCATCGGGGCCATCCTGTATGGAGCCTTAGAAACTGGTTCAACTCCAGGTATCAAATCAATGGAAAACTCTATCTCTCGATCAGGTGGCAATCCTGGTAACTCTTCTGGGAAAATGTCAGGGAATTCTCTTACTATAGGGATCTCATCCAAAATAGGGGCCTCTTTCTTCATATCCACCACATAAGCCAAGTACGCCTCACATCCTTGCCGCATCAATCTTTTTGCTTGCATTACTGAAAGGAACTTCCTATCTTGTCTTTTTCCTTGGTAGCTGATCCTTTTATTATCTGGGGTGTACATAACAACTCTCTTTTTCTTACAATCTATATTCGCCTTATGTAAAGATAACCAATCCATACCTAGAATAACATCAAAGTCTCCCAACTCGAAGGGTATTAAGTCAACAGGGAACACATACCCTGAAATCTCTAGGGAACAACTATGACAAAATTGTTTTACAGGTACTTTATCTTTATTAGCCAGTTCTATGGTCAGAGGTTCATCTAGGTCTTCTAACATCAATTGCATTTTATTCACATAGTTCATAGATATAAAGGATTTGAACGCTCCTGAATCAAACAAAACGTTAACATGTACGGAATTAAGAGTAAGCGTACCTACAACCACATCGGAGTCATGAACTGGAGACTTCTGGGTCATCTTAAAAGTCCTAGCTCTCGCAGTACTGGTTGCTGGTCCTTGGGACACACTCCTTCCGACATTGCCTTGAGTCACTGTTTGCTATTCCTAGCTATGTATCCCACTTTGCCGCAACTAAAACAAGTAACTCCTTGAATCTCAGACTTACACTCCGTGGAATAGTGACCTTATGGTCCACACTTAAAACAATTAACATTCTCTCGGAACTGTCCACTGTGCCTCTTCCCACATGGCTTACAATCAACCACTGGCTTACTCATTCTCGTCGGGGCAGAGTTAACTGAAGTTGTACCGGGTTTAGCTTGGGGAAAATTCTGCCTTTTAAACTTCTTATTCTTATTCTTGCCAAACCAACGCTGGAACTTCCGACTTGTTATTCCTGATTCTGACTTAACGGGTCCACTTTCAAATTTCCTCTTCTTCTCACCCTGCTCCTTTGCAGCTAACTTCTGATCACTCTCTATCACTAGGGCAGCCTGGACTACCGAAGTATAGGTTTTGAGTTGTAAGGCTACAACTCCACTCCTTATTTCCGGCTTCAACCCTTGTTGAAACCGCTTCGCTCATTGAGCTTCTGAACTTACATATTCCGGTGCTATACGGGCCAACTCCGTAAACTTCGCTTCACGTGACACTCCTATCTCCTTGTTTCAATTCCAAAAATTCCATCTCCATTTGATTTTGGAGACAGTCCGGAAAGTATTTCTCCAAAAATAATTCTGTAAATCTGGCCCAGGGAACTGGACCTTCTCCTTCTAGGGCTCGCGTAGACTCCCACCAATAATTCGAATCATTCCTCATAAAATAACTACCATAATCAGTCTGTAAATCCTCACTCACCTTGATGAGCGCAAACGCCTTTTCCATCTCCTTTAACCATATCCTGGCAGCAACAAGATCTACTTCTCCTTTAAACTCTAGGGGCTTTACTGCTTGAAAAGATTTAAAATTAACACCCTGATTTGCCCCTCTCATCTCATGCTGCTGTTGGATTTGTAGGTGCTGCTGTTGGATTTGATATTGTTGTTGATGCTGTATAAGCTGCTGTTGCTGTTGTAGTTGTTGTTGCAATTATTGCTGCTGCTGCTGCTGCTGGAATTTTTGTTGCTGTTGGGCCAGCTGTACAGTCTGCTGACGCAACAAGTTCATCAAGTGACTCATGGAAGGATCCCCAGCAGATCCGTTATTGGGCTGAGAATTTCTCTTTGGTGGCATCTCCTGAAACATAACAGTCATATATAAGAAAATGGATTGCTCCAGTAGTTTATATTTATGCATCAGGAGAGCGTTGCCACTAAGACAATATTCTCATCCCCATTTTAATTGGATCTGTCCTGAGTGAATGATTATAATCTAAAAATGCCAGCAATAGAAACAACAATAATAATAACAACAATAATAGCAACGCACAATATATAAAAACTGAACAATAAAATAAAGTAGCTGAAATACAATAACCAACAGAATCTAACTAGTACAACTGAAAACCCAACTGGAAAGAACCATCCGAATACACACCAAAATTGGCTGTCATAGCAGCCTCACCTACTACAAACTATCGCAACATAATGTACATATACAAAGTAAACAACCACAGAACTCCTAGAGGTCAACTCTGAGCTCTGCATCCCTCTGCTGCAACTCTATCTAGCCACTACCACTGCCACCAATGGAACATAGCTCAAACACTAGCCAGTTCACTAGGTCCTGATACTGCACAGCTCTAAACTCTGAACTAATGAAACGGTCAATAGATCTAGCCCTCTCTACAGCCATCTGAGTCAATGCTCTCACACGGGCTCGCACCTCAGGGGAAGGGGCAGAAATACCCTGGAATGGTGCAATAGGTACCTGATCAAATTGAGCAGCAAACTCCGGACTCTGATCTCAGATAAAAGAAGTATTCACCACCTTATGAACATGGTAAGAGATCGGTGAAGAAGTACCACTAGGGGCCACATGAGGTACCGGAGGTCTCATCATGG
Source organism: Apium graveolens (assembly GCF_009905375.1). NCBI lineage: Eukaryota > Viridiplantae > Streptophyta > Magnoliopsida > Apiales > Apiaceae > Apium > Apium graveolens. Next base: position 163,765,777 of record NC_133649.1, read on the forward strand.
AAGAACTGGGACCGCAGTCGGGAGGGAAATCCCTGACAGCAGACACCGACCTACGTACCCAACGGGGACGAGGACCAGATCCAGGGATGTCTCTAGGCACAAAGGAAGGGACTAGTGGAGGAGGCATAGGGGTCTCCTCAGAAACAGCATCAGGGAGTCTCTCAGAATCTGAGCTATCCGAATCAGAGGGATTCTCCCGAGATGGAGAACTCGAAATCGCAATAGGCCACTGTCAATATAATAAATATACAGGGAAGACACAACCAGGTTAAGGCAATTCTATCAAAACATTTAATAGATGCCAGGATAACGCCGTCGAAACCCTCGACTGACTCTAAAGGTTTTCTCCTCTATATGAGTTGCTGACTCACACCTAAAGACTCACATTATCACCTACTCGACACAATCCCTAACCTGAATCAAGGACTTGGACCTATAGCTCTGATACCAACTGTGACGGCCACAACCCCTGGGTCAGGAGTTGACGTCACTAAACACAATTACCAAAAATATAAACAATAGAATTATTATTAAATTATACTAACTTGACCCCAAACCAAGATCCGATCCAGGTTCAAGTATGATTCAGGTTCTCAATACTACAAACTCTTTATTCAACATCTAACACACTCTAACTTTATTCTGCAACTCCTCAGACCTCATGGCCTGATACAAACTACCTCAGAGGAGTCGGGTCCAGTAGGGGCGGGAACATGGGTCGGTCTGACTGATCTTCTAGGCATCTGCGAAATATACATAACAATTTGCAAGGATGAACATAATCGCTCAACAGTACCAATATATGAATAACATAATAAAAACTGGAATGTAACAATAATAGTAACAGAACTGTAATCATGATATCAACATTTCATAATGAAAATCAGAGATAACTGGATATCACTAACTAGCATGCTTTATTAAAACAACATAGTAGTGTGCTGTGTAAATACCAGAGTCCAATTTTAGCATGGTAATCATTTTTATAAAACCGCTGTATCAACTACTTATGCTCTTATATAAATCACAAATCCCAATCAGATAAATAGCAGATATGTGAAGAAAGCTCATCAGGCTATCAACACCAGACGGCTCTAACTGCCATCCCATTTACCTGTTCCGGAACTCAGAGACTAGCTAGGTCTCTGATCTGCTGGACTAATCGGTTATACAGTGCGCGCAACTGAATTAGCCTCTTACGCCACTTCAATAGGCCCACTCTGGCCCCAACGTATCCCATATCTGATCATTTTATCCAGCTTTCAAAATCACTTTTACCTATCTCTTTTTCAAAACCAATTCTGTCACAGCACACTATTCAAATTCTCTTTTCATTTAAATCATGTTTAGAGATAGGTGTTTTCAGAAGTTACTTTCCCCCAAAACATAATCTAAAATAACATTTCAAATATGGGGGATACGTAACTTAAAACATTCCTGTTCCATTACGAAAGTAAAACATTTAGTTATTCACATATACTGAACCATAAAAGAATGGTCAGGGTACTTGCCTTGCAATGCTTTACAAAACACCAAGTAGCTTTCACGCTGACTTTGATCCTGGGAAAACTCGACTGGGACATGCTTGATATCCTCAAATCCTAATAACCCAAATCCAACAACCCGACTCGTATTATTATTATACACATAATCATGTAATCACATCTCTCGAACATAAATAGGGGTAACACATAGAACATAATTATGTACATTTACAAATATATTTTTAGAAAATTTTGGCAGCAACTTCTTTATTTATAAGACTACCCGTCGATTATAATCGATGTCAACAATCCTCAACAATCCACATTTTCATTCCATACCAATTCTATATTCACGCACAATTTATTTTCAAAAACATTTTATACGAATCATTTTATTTATTTATAATGTTTAGGACTTAGAACATCGTCATCACCGTCCACCGTTGACTCACCGAAGTTCATCGTCAACGGCGGTAAAATTTACGGGTTCCCGATTAATTTCGGGTTTCCATCGTAAATTCTACCAACTATTTTAAAAATCATTTCCAACATGAATAATTAATATCATGAATATTAATCAATAATTTCCTGTAATAAAAGGAATTAAAATTAAAAGTTGCAATAATCCAACCCAACAGAACATGAACGGCCCAACAAGGCCCAAACTACCAGCCCAACAGTCAACCCAACTGCAAGGCCCAACAAAGAAACCAAGTCCCGAATGCACAGGCCCAACAGAGAAACCATAGAGCAGCAACCGCAGCACACACGGCCACGTGCCGCCCACACAAACACACACAACACAGTTACACACAGCACATCACACACAACACAACACATATGCACACACAGGGCACACACACATATATATATGCATACCAACTGAGCAAAAAAAATCAAGCCAAGCCAAACTGAAAAAAAATAGCGGCGGCTCACCGAAAAAACAAGCCGGGAAAAAAAACAGGAAGAGGAACGAAGCCCAGGGAAACAGCAGGAAGAAAATGATAGCCGAGAAAAGAAAGAGCCGAGAAAAACCAGAAGTAATCGAGAGAGAATAGAGAGAGAGTCGAGATACAGCCGAGAGAGACAAAGAGAAGTGATGTTTATCTTCCCCCCCCTTTTGAATACTCACCCTCCTGAAATAACCAACAGACGGCACGTGTCCAACTTCGTTGGATATGTGTCGTATTATTTTTGTTTTAACTGACTGCAAGCCCGACATGTTGTTTTAATCTATTTTTAAGGGTACAATTCGTAAATAAGTAATGATCAGAACATTGCCAAAATAGGCTTAAGATGATACAAATATCCCGAAGTTATTTAAATCATAAATTTCGAAATTTTAAAACAATTTTTAAGGTACGCTTTATACCCATTTTTTAACGAATAACGAAACAACACGCGGGTAAAATGATTCCCGAAAATTTCCAAAATAATTTTAAAATTCTCCAAATATTGTAACCTTCATAAAATATAAGTTTCGTAATTTTTGAAGATTTCCATAATTAAATTTAGATTTTACAACCAAACACACTCAGAAAATCATTTAAAAATAAATAATTAATAAAATATTGATTTCTCAATTTTATAAAGTCCTAAAAATAATTATTAAAATTATAAAAATATAAAACCAATTTTAGAAATAATTCAAGTATTTCTGAAATTAAAACTACAATGAAATCACTATTTTATAAGCAAAATAAAATCACATATCTCAATAATAAATCACACAATTCAATCCCACATAACAACAATCATAAATAATTAAATAACAATCCATAACTGCCGCCAAAACCAATACACACATTTTATTTATTTACTTAAACCTTTATTACTACTTCCAAATATTAGAATAAAATAAAAAAAAATACACGAGTCGTTATAACACAGGCTTCTGAGTTAAGGTTACTGAATTGCCTTTATCACAAAGCTGGCTGATACTCAGCAAATTATACTTGAGACCATCCACTAAGGCAACTTCCTCAATGATGACATTGTCTTTTAAAATCAAGCCATATCCCACAGTATAACCCTTGCTGTCATCTCCAAAAGTAATACTTGGGCCACCTCTCTTCTTGAACTCTGTGAGCAGGGTAGAATCGCTAGTCATGTGTCTTGAACAACCACTGTCCAAGTACCATAGATTCTTTCTCTTTCCCTGCACACATCAAAATCAAATCAAGTTAATTTTGGTACCCAAGTTTCCTTGGGTCCTGCCTTGTTAGCTTTCCTTTTCTGTTTCTTAGGCTTTATCTCATTTGACTTGGGGATTTCAGATTCATCCTTAGTCATTTGAGTTGGTCCTTTAAAACTATTCATTACAACATAATTATCATGCATATTTTGATTAACAGGGAATGGCATGCTATTAGTAAACATGTTATTCTAGTAAGGCATGCTAAATGGCATTTGTGGCATATTAAATACAGCATAATAAGTATTAGGTGCAAATGGCATATTAGCAAACTATGCATTCATATTATGTGTAGACATAGCATTTATAGGAATAGAAGGCATGGCATTCATGCTGGGAAAATGAGGTGGCATAGATATGGAAGTAGGCATGGCAGATTTGCAATTAACAGATAAATGATTTACACTACCACACTTGACACAGATTTTTTCTAGGAGCATATTTATCAGGTGTGTAGTAGTTGTGCTTGGTAATTCCTACTTTACCATTTCTATTGTTTTTCTTTTTAGCCTCTGTTTTAACCTCAATCTTTTCAAGTCTGTCACTCAATTGCTTGCCAGTCATATGACCAACATTAGCCTTCTTCTCCTTCTTCACTTGACTAGATTCTCCTGGAAAAAAATTCTTGGAAACTGATCCATATTTCTCATTTAACTTGACAAGCTTGGCTTTACTCACAGGCTTGTTCACAGTCGACGAATGAGGATTTATGTCACTTGACGGATAACACTTTTTTTTATCCGACGGATGACCCTCATCATCTGTCGTGTCGACATCTGTTAGCAATCCTTCCACCAAATTGGATTCCAGCTTCTCCTTGTTCTTCTTCCAGGCTGCATCACAAAAGGACTCAATCTCTTGAACTTTGGTGATTTGAGCATGAACATCTCTAGATGTTTTCATGCCTTAATTACCTCCTGTTCTCGTTCAAGCTGCTTCTTCAAGATCTCTTCTTTCTTCAAGGACTCAGTTAATTCATCCTTAGCAATTTTACACTCAATTCTTAATTTTTCAAATTCAATGAACTGAGACTCTAGCACATTATTCCTCTCACTCAAAAACAAATTGTTTTATTTGATTTTAGTATTTTCCTTAGTAAGAGACTTAAGTGTAACACGCAAATGATATAGTTCTGTAGACATATCATTTATGGCATCATTACACTCAGCTTTAGATAAATGTGCAAGGTTAGTGGTGATTACCTGATTACTTGAAGAACTTGTCTCTGTTTCATCAGACTTGGCCATTAGGGCAAGATTGACATAGCTGACATTCTCATCCTCATCCAGACCATCTGTTGCCCAGTCATTCTCTTGTGTAATGAAAGCCCTTTCCTTTTGTTTGAGCAACTCAAAGTATTTCTTTTTATAATCCACAGGCTCAAACTTCTTTTTGTTGGAATCTCACTTTCTACACTCACTGGCAAAGTGCCCTGCCAAGCCACATTTGAAACACTTGAATTTTGATTTATCCACCATGTTTCTATTTGGCTTAGCTGCTCCAAAGTTCTTCTTGAACTTGAGCTTGGCAAATATTCTGGAAAGAAATGCTAGATGTTCATCAATATCTTCCATGTCATCTTGACTCAAAGAATCTTCATTTTCTGCTATCAGCCCCTTGCCCTTATTTCACAGACATTTGAAGTTGATTCAACAGGTTTTATCTTCATCTCTTTCTCTAACTCAGCAACTAGTGCAATGGACCCTCCTTTCTTCTTTCCTCTCTCCATCCTCTCATCTTGCTCTATTTCAAGCTCATAAGTCTTCAGGATGCCATATAGTCTCTCTAAAGTAAACTCCTTATAATCTTGAGAGTTTCTCAATAAGACTGTCATTGGTTTCCATTCCTTTGGAAGAGATCTAAGGAACTTCATATTGGAGTATTTTGTCTGATAGACCCTTCCATGTAACTTTAGAGCATTTAGTAGTTTTTGAAACCTACTAAAAATGTCAGTGAGAGACTCACTTTCTTTATTATGAAAATGCTCATATTGTTGAATTAGTAGTTGCATCTTGTTTTCTCTAACTTGCTCAGTGCCATCACATATAATATGTATAGTATCCCAAACATCCTTGGCAGTTTTATAGTTGATGATGTTGTCAAACATGTCACCATCAACTCCATTGAAGAGGATATTCATGGCCTTCTTATCTTTCCTGACTTGTTCAATATCAGGATCAGACCATTCATGCCTTGGCTTAGGGACAGATGGCTCATTTCCAGTTGCAACTCTCATTGGAACATGATGACCTCTTTCTATGCAATCTACATAGGCCTCATCTTGAGAGAAAGTAAATGAAGATGCATCTTTACCTTCCAGTGATGGTAATTATCTTTGTCCAGAAAAGGAATCTTGACTCCAACATCCTTCTTGTTCATCTTGCTGTTTTGTTGTGATCTTTAAACTCTTTGTTCTTCAAGAGCTTGTTCTGATACCAATTGTTAGTCCCTAAAAATGCAACACGAATTACAGAAGGGGGGTTGAATGGAATTCTTGAAATTTTTTCACAAATAAACGTGTTCTAACTTAAATATACATATCAGTGTGAATTGATTTGCAGAGTGCGGAATAATAACTTGAAATGAATCAAAACACAAGTAATTAAAAACACAGGTCTTTAAAAACTTTCTGGTGGATTTGAATGTATCCACCAGAGATATATAATATATCAAGATAACTCTGTGTAGCAATTAGCTCACAACTGCTTACAAATTTTAACAACTAAGATTGCAGAGAAATGCTAAGAATACAGCTTACAAATGTTTCTCTCTTGGTTGCTTAGTTAGTTGTTCTATTTGCTACTTCTTGGTTTATATATCACCAAGATTACAAAGTAATAAGACAGGATAATAAAACAAAAACTATCAAGTCTAATACCATGCTACTTTATTACTCTTTTCCAGTATCTTTGAATATCTTCATAATAGCATGGAAATGGCAATGCTTCTTTGTTCTCTAAAACTCAGTTGAATAGGCTTCCACATTCCATTTGCATACACTCGACGCATGTGACTGTGTTTTCACTGTCAACAGATATTTGAATTCTCTATCCGTCGGGTTCATGATCATCCGTCGAGTTCATGATCATCTGTCGGGTTGTCTTGTTGATCATCCGTCAAATGGCATTATTGTTTATCCGTCGGGTAGCAATCTGGCACTTGACTTCATTTCATTTATGCAGAATTACAAGACATGATCTATTTATAATTAATCAACCTATTCTACATATCTAGTTAAATTCAACATGACTTGAGTACTACTATAGAATCTAAACAATGTGTATGCAGAAATGTGCTACAGACTTATTGTCACATAAGCTACTCACTCGATGGATAATAAATCATCATCCGTCGGAACTATATTGAGTCATCTGTCGGGACTATAATCCTTATCCGTCGAGTGCTACATTTTTCACTAAGTAAAATCTACCAAGGTGTTTTGTTAAAGAAATCAACAAGTACACAACATATTCACAACAATAAGGATACATCACAAGGTTTTGGAAAGTTGAATATTGTGTATGGGTGAAAGAAAGAGATGAGAAAATTACAAGAGCAAAGGATGAAAAGGAGGAAAGAGATAGGAAGTATGCAGAAGAACTTGCAAGAATCGAGAAAAGATCAAATGAGCTTAAAGCAAAAGGGATGAGCAGACTCTCCAAAGATGGACATTTTCTGAACATAAAAGTTGGCAGATTCTCCAGATTTAGAGCAGGTTATCTAAATGGTTATTCAATGGATGAGTGGCTCAAACTTGTGGAATCCTGAAGGGGAAGTGAGATCTTAGTAGAAATGGAAGTGTTAGTAACTCTTAAGGATCTCATTATAAAAGAGCCACGATATGACGACTTTGTGTAATGAATTTCCTGTTTAAATTTCTATAACCTCTCAAAGTTAAGTATTGTACTTCTGTCATTTTTTTTGTAAATTTTAATTGTTCGTTATAGCTTGGGGTTAGTCTTGTTAACATGCATGAATTTTTGATACGCAATCTTCTCACAAATTGGGGGAGATTATTGTGCAAGACATGCCTGTACTATAACAAGATTAAGTCAATTTGACAAACCCTAAGTAAGTTGTATGATAATCTACGTTTGCAGTTTGTATTGTAACATTTAAGTATGTAAAAATGTAAATAGATTATACTAGAGTATTTTTCTGTAAACAGTCTCAAGCCAAAGAATAAACTCTGGAAGAAGATCATGAAGATCATGCCTCAGAGAAAGTGTGAAGAAGCTTGGAGTTGAATAAACCTGTTTTAGGAAAAACATTCTAAGTCAAGAAATCTACAAGTCACAGATTAAGTGTTATAGAGAAGTCATTCGAGAACTCCAGAATGACTTATCGAGAAGTCAAGAAAAGCTACGAGAGAACTCAGAGATATCGACAAGCCAAATTGAAGACATGAAGATTGAAGATATCGACAAGTCATTTCTTCACTAGAGAAATCTGAGATATCGATAAGTCAAAATATCACTAGAGATCTCTGAGATATCAATAAGTCAAATTGTCATTAGAGAACTCTGATATATTGATAAGTCGTCACTAGAGAACTCAGAGATATCGATAAGCCAAAATGAAGATATGAAGATAAGAGATCTCAACAAGCCAAATTCTCTTATAAAGAACTCAGAGATATCGATAAGCCAAAATGAAGACATGAAGATAAGAGATCTCGGAAATCCAAATTCTCTTATAGAGAACTCAGAGACTTCGATATGTCAAACAGCTATAGAGTAATTAGAGATCTTGATAAGTCATTATACTTATCGAGATGTCGAGTTCTCTATATGACAAACTTGAGATCTCGATATAAAGCTTAAGTACAGAATGCAGATCAGTTAAATATCCAATATTGTCAATCAACAGACAAATTGATCACTAATTTGAAAAGTCTACAAAAGCATCTTGAAGAGTACAAGATCAAAGGCCAAGATTAACTTAAAAAGTAAAGTCACAGGAATGCACAATTTGAAAGATACACTAAGCCAGAATTAGAAAGATTTAATTATCTAAAATTAGGGTTTAGTACATGCTATTGCATGCTGTGTAAAAACCAGTATTTACTGCTCTATAAAGTAAACACTGGATGCTTCGTTTTAGTAGTAACAAATAGATCTGAAATATCTTATAACTCTCAAAAGAGAAGCTGAGTTCTTAACATACTAAGAGCCCAGAAATTTGTAGCAAAACACTAGCTTGATTTTAATATAAAATCAAGTGAGTTTTAAAAGATAAGTGTGTTCATGTGCATGTTTTAATTATTCTGCTAAAGCATATTATCTCTACAATACAAATTACTTTATTCGCCATTCTTAAAAGTTCAAAAAGCCATTAAAATTATTTCAAACACATTCACCCCCTGTGTTATATTCATTACCCAACACTGTTGGGAAAGCATATAGAGTTTACAATCTAAGAACCAATATTGTTATAGAATCTGTACATGTTGTGTTTGATGATAAGAAGATTGAAGGACTGCAAGATGATGGTTTCCAAAAAAAGCCTCAAATTTGACAATGTTGAGATGAACTGTGATGAAAGTGATCAAGAAACAATTTCTAAGGAATATGCAGAAAATCAGCAACAAATGAATCACAGAATTCTATATCCGTCGAAACACATGGTGCATCATCCATTGATAGAGAAATTGCATCAATTGTCGAAAGGAAAAATTCAACATCCGTTGAACCATCAATAGGAGTTGAAGGCCCTTTTAGATCACATACTGAAAGAACCTCAACCTCAAATCAAAGATCCATAAACTCAAGGGGAGTTTCTTTAAATTAAAATCAATCACTCATCAAGATAATAATGAGGCCTCTTCATCTAGAACTAATCTACCAAAACAAATGAAATAGGCTAGAGATCACCCATTTGAACTGATCATTGGAGATGCATCTTCAAGAGTGAAAACAAGGAAAAACACTCAAGATGAATTCAAAATAGCAGCTTCCTGTCACAGGAAGAATCAAAGAAGGTAGAAGAAGCTTTGTTGGATCCTGATTAGGTTTTACCTATGCCATAAGAGCAAAACCAATTTGAAAGGAATAAGGTATGGAAGTTGGTACCCAAACCAAAAGGCAAGAATTCTATTGACACCAAATGGGTATTCAGAAGCAAGATAGATGAGAATGGCATATTCATAAGGAATAAAGCAAGATTGGTTGCTAAAGGCTATTATCAACATGAAAGGATAGATTTTAATGAAACCTTTGCTCGTGTTACAAGAATTGAAGCTATCAGGATATTTGTAGCCTATGCAGCCCATGTCAATTTCATATTCTATCAAATGGATGTAAAGAGTGCATTTAATGGAGATATGGAGGAGGAAGTCTATGTCAGTCAGCCTCCTGGTTTTGAAGACCCCAAGTTTCCAGAATATGTTTACTATATTTTGAAAGAACTTTATGGATTGAAGCAAGCACCTAGAGCCTGGTATGATACTTTGTTAAAATTCTTTTTAGAAAATCATTTCACCAGAGGTACTGTTGACAAAACTCTTTTCTTTAGAAATGTTAATGGCTCTAGTATACTTGTTCAAATTTATGTAGATGATAATATATTTGGCTCTACAGATGAAAATTTTTGCAAAACGTTTGCCAAACTAATGTAAAATAAATATGAGATGAGCAAGATGGGAGAACTGACTTACTTCCTTGGTCTCCAAGTTAAGCAAGTTAGTGATGAAATATTTATTAGTCAAATCAAATACATTCATGATCTTTTAAAGAACTTTGACTTAATGTATTGCACATCTGCAAAAACTCCTATTCCCACTGTCACTAAACTTGAAATAAACACGACTGACACTAAACCATATATGGCCTGTACCAACACCAAAATGGTGTTAAAATGACCAAAAAGTGTTGTCTAGGAGGAACACTTTGGCTATAGTTACACTTTTTGAAAAATTTTGGGTGTTGGATTTTTCCCTGCTACCATAGGGGTATATGGTAACACTGTTTGGATCTTAGGTAACATTGGTAAAAGTGTTACAAAAGACCACCTATGGTTAAACTTTAAATATCTATGGTAACATAATACAGATATAATAATAGTTTTATTGCAACACCCTTAAAGGTCTAGTAACACCTAAAAATATGTTACAATAAACTCTTTTACAATATCATATTTTCTATTGTAACACTGGCTATAAAATAGTTCAATCTTTTGGTAACATTTTTATATCTAATTTTAACATTCTTTTTTTAACACTCTGGTATTTATTGTAACACTTTTTCCAGTTTTTACTAACATAAATTTATCAATTGGTCACACTTGCAACACTAAAAACTTAAATGCATTTAACTTAAAAACTCAAATTAAAGATCAAATTCAACACAATAAAAAATTCCAAGTCACATATGTGGGAGGAGTTTTTTACACGCTATTAATGTTTATTTAATGAAATACATCACATATCATATTCAAATAAGCAAAGATGTATAATATGCCACCAACCCATATAACCACCACTTTTGAGAACCTAGACTAATGAAAGAAACTAGCTGCAGAGCTTCTGTCCAGCATTGAAAGGAAGTTCACAGTTGAAGGCACTAAACTTGACAAAGCCATTATTCCTGTAATGTAAGGAAGAAACATAATATTAGACTATTAACATATAAAATAAGGATGTCAAAACAAAATTAAAACTGTTAATCATTAAATTTATGTACTTGTGTTTTTACATAATTATATAAAATGAGTAAGATATCAACAAATATTTTATAGTTACTGATGAGCCACGATGAACAACATCACGCATAGTTTGACATATACCTTAGTATGACATCAAAAAATATATTTACAAACATAGCTTGTACCACACTTCAACAACTAATACTCTAGGCTTTTGTTAGTAACTTATAACCTGTAGCTCTGATACCAAACCTGTGACGCCCTCCAAATCCGGGTCAGAAGTTTGGGGTTCACAACACACACACACACACACCATATATAAACCTGTTTATGAAAATAATATATGCAATGATTCCACTTACCATAACCATGGATCGCAACAGGTTAAAGTATGCACACAAGCCACAACCTTATTTATATTACAAACATACCAAATCCTAACTAGTTTAACTTACACCCGAAAATAAAACATTCTTACAAACTTTCAAAATTAAAACTAAAACAAAAGTCTCCATCTAGCTTATTCCGACTTAACCTGGAATCATAGCTTGCATACTTATCCGGGGATCCTCATTACCAACAACTACCTTCTTAAGAAGATAAACAGATTCGAAAGAGTGAGCTAACTAGCTCAGCAAGTCACAGTGACAATATTGAGATTAAACAATGATCAAATGAAGTGATTTAAGGTATCAAGTTTCTTGTTAAGCAATGATTAGAATTGGATATTCACTTTTTATTTTAAAAACCGAGGGTAGGCTGCTGATCAGTCACGCACTAATCCTGAGCAAGGCACTCATCTCTACTCTATATACTAAATCTAAGCCACACATTGGCCTAATACGACCATGAATCTGGTCTGACCACGAATCTGGTCCACATTTAGAAAACAATCCAATTATATAATAAAAACATAATGAAATATGTAAATTAAAAATAGAATCATAAACAACATTCGTCTCAAAGCATAGGGTGATTTGTAAACACCATAAAGGTATAACAGGGTATGTATAAAGATTGGCCTCCAACCTATAAAAGAACCGAATAATAGAAGAACCAGGGTTTAATAGTTACAAGGATTAGTCTTCTGATGTATGAGGTATGAAGGTTGGTACGTTAAGCAAATCTAGTTCAGCGATCTGTATAAGGTATATATGTATTTATGGAGTAGTATCGTATGTACATGGACCGTATCTGGGGATTCAACAATTATTGGTTTACAAGGAATAAGGCTTACGGATCAGGATCAATAAGTAGAATCAGGTTTTAGGGTTAATTACTTCAAAGCACTTGAAATATAAAACATGAACTATATGGAATAGTAAGCAACATATTTCAAGAAAGGTTCAGAACACTTGCCTTATCTCATCTGGCTTTCACTTCACTTGCGCTCGTCTATTGTTCGTATTTACTAATTACATGCTTTCCCTTTCTACGCCTTGCTTCCTCTGTTAGACATGACAAGTATCTATTAATATTTATTCTCATCTTATTCTATTCTTCACAAACTTCTATCTACCCTTTGTTCCACCCAAATCCGATTTACGGATTGAAAGTTACGACAAAAACCATCAAACAATATACACATAAGCATATTATACATCAATCATATCACATATAGCACATAGCACGTAAGATATTCAATAAAAATAACTTTTCAAAGAAAGTTCAGGGTTAAAATAATTTTCCGGGTATTTAATACGAATTTTTGAACACGTTTCGGAATTAAAACAGGTCAAAGAATCATTTTATAAATAAATAACATGGTTCAAATACCTGAATCTGACTTTAAAATCATTTAATAATAATTATCGAGCCTTGAACATATTTTAGAATAATATTTTAAAGCTCGAAACTATTTTTCAAAAATTTTAAATCAAAAGAAATAATTAAATCTAATTAAATGATCAATTAAAATTAGTTAATAACTAATTAAATCAATTAATCAATTAATATTTAAATTAATTGACCAATTAAATATTTAATTATTAAATTAAATTAATTAATTAAATAATTTAGATTTATTTTTGAATTTAAAATAATTTTCAGAATTAAAATAATGATTTTTGGAAATTTTAAATATAAAAAATCTGAAAATAAAATAAAAAAGAAATACTATTTTTTATAAGTTTTTAAAATAGAAATCCAATATTTGCAAAGTTGACAAAACTACAGGGACTTAATTGCATTTTGTCCCCTTCCCCGTCTTCTCCTTCGCCGTTCGTCGGTAACTTGAAAACAACCCATAATTGCATGAAATTAATAGGACTTGATCTTCTTGCTTCCAAAAATACAACCTTTTAATTGTTTTTATCAAACATCTCTGAATTTGGCCGGAAAATCCGGTTAAACTTTCCGCCGCCGTCGAGTTCAAAACTCCGGCGAGACCTTTCCCGTAATCCTCTGTTCATGAAACTTATACCAATCGATTCCTTATTCAATGATCTATCTACTGGTAACCTTCAATTCAACTAATAACCCTTGAATCAAAAACTCCTAAATTCAATTAAGAACATTCATACTAATTATAAACCCTAATTTCAATTTTCAATAATCAAACCCAGATTTGAACATGTTATTGAACTCCAAATTCAACATATGATATACCAAAATGATCATAATCAAATTCTCTAAAACATGCAAGCATTAAATAATACAAACAACATAAAAATCAAAAATTCATAATTAAACCCAAATTAATTCGAATTTAAATAAAAATATAGAAAAATACCTAAGATTTCTGCTATAACGACTCGTGTATTTTTTTTTTTAATATTTTAAAAGTGTAATAATTAAATAAATATTTAAATAAAAAGTGTGTATTGATTTTTGGCAGCAGTGTGTTGATTTTTACTATTTATATGTGATATATTGATACATGGATTGGATTTTGTAATTTATTATTGAGATATGTGGTTTCGTTATTCTTTTAAAAGTGATTTTATTATAGTTTTAATTTCATAAATATTTGGATTGTCTCTAAAATTTGTTTTATAATTTTATATATTCAAATAATTATTTTTAGGACTTTATAAAATTAAGAAATCAATATTTCACTAATTATTTATCTTTAAATAATTTTCTGATTATGTTTATTTGTAAAATCCATATTTAATTCCAGAATTCTTCGAAAATCATGAAATTCATATTTTATTAAGTTTATAATATTCTAGTAATTTTAAAATTATTTTGAAAATTTTCGGGATTATTTTCACCCGCGCGTTGTTTCGTTTAATTGTTAAACAACGGGTATAAAGTCCACCTTAAAAAATTGTTTTAAAATTTCAAAAATTATGTTTTTAATTACTCCAGGATATTTTTGACATTTTGAGACTAGTTTGGATTTATTTTGATATATTTTCAATCACACTTTGTATCGTTAAAATATAAAGTCGGGATAAAATCATGCCCCCGTGTATTCAGGGATACGTGTTAATAAATTAACACGTATCCGATTTTTGCAGGACAAGTGTGGCTGCCTTATCAATTCCCTTAAAACATCAATTTCCCTTTGCTCTAGGTTTTGCCTCTCGAACAATCTCGATTCTCTCTCTATTTCGTTTCTTCGATTGTCTCTCCTTCTCCACATCCCTCCTTCCTCCTGTTTCTTCTCCGCTTCTGGTCTCCCGTTTTCCACCGTTCTCGGTGAGTTTTCCGGCCACTGTTTTGGTTCTTTTTCCGGTCGGGTATTAGGTTCTGTACTTTCTTGATTTGTGGATATATATACACATGTATATGTATATAATCAGTCGAGTTGTGTGCCTTGCTTCCCGGTTTTGCGGCCTTCTCTCCTGTTTTTCCGGTTGTCGCCGGCTCCGTCCAGCGAGGCGGTCGCGTGTGTATATATATCTGTTATGCGCGTGTGTTTTTGGTTGGGTTCTTGTTACCGTGACTTGATAAAATTCTGATGTTTATTTTTATTTATTAACTATGCAGGAAATTAATTTTGAGTAATATTCGTGATATGAATATTCTTGCGGAATTTTTTTTTATAATCGGTGAAATTTTCATGTTGGAATTCGAGTAATCGAGTGCCCAGAGAATTTTGCCGATCCGCGATGAATTTTTACGAGCGGACGGTGGACGGTGATGATGTTGTTCTGAGTCCTAAATTTTATAAACAAATAAAACGTTTGTATAAAATGTTTTCGAAAATAAATTATATATTGAAGTTGTATGAAAATAATTACGAGATTGTGGAATTGATATTGTGACAAAACTTGTGGATTGTTGTGATTGGTGATGTCGATTGTAATCGACGGGTACGCTTGAAAACAAAAGAGTTGCTGCCAAAATTTTGTAAAAAAAAATTATTTTAAATACGAGAAAAACGTACTTATTTATATCAAACGTGTTACCCCTATTTGTATACGGACTATGTGATAACATAATTTTATGAATAATAACTATACGAGTCGGGTTATCGGATTGGGCTATTAGGGTTCGAGGATATCAAGCATGTCGATATAAGTGATTAGGGTATTCTGTATTTGTAGATCCCAGTCGATTTTCGCCAGGACCAAAGTCAGCGTAAAAGCTACTTAGGGTTTCCGAAAGCGTTGCAAGGCAAGTACCCCTGACCATTCTTTTATGGTTCGGTATATATATGAATAGCTAATGATTTAATCTCATAATGGAACATAAATGTTTTAAGTTACGTATCCTCTGTAGTTATAAATCATTGTTTTAAATCTGTTTTGGGGAAAAGTAACTTCGAAAGTTACCTATCTCGAATGAAATGATTTGTGAACTCGATTTTATATGTGTGTTGTTAAAATTAATGATTTTTGAAATGAGATAGGTACAATTTTTTAAAAAACTGGATAAAACGATCAGATATGGGATACATTGGGGCCAGGGGCCTATTGAGGTGGCGTAAGAGGCTAATTCGGTTGCGCGCACTATATAACCGATTAGTCCAGTAGGTCAGAGACCTAGCTAGTCTCTGAGTTCCGGAACAGGTAAATGGGATGGTAGTTAGAGCCGTCTGGTGTTGATAGCCTGATCAACTGTCTTCAAATATCCGTACGTATCTGATTTGGCTTTGTGATTCCCGTAAGGGTATAAGAATTTGATACAAAGGTTTTATAAATATATCATGCTAAAATTGGACTCTGGTACTTATACAGCACACCATTATGTTTGTTTTGTTAATAGAATGCTAATCAGTGATATCCAGTTATCTCAGTTTTTCAATATATAATGTTGTTTGTATGATTACAGCTCTATTCTTGTCATTGTTTACATTACTGTTTTATCTTATTATTCATATGTTGGTACTGCTGAGCGATTATGCTCACCCTTGCAACCTGATATATATATACATATATATATATACATATATATCGGAGATGCCTAGAAGACCAATCAGATTTTGGCAGAACTGTGTTTCATCCCCTTTAGGAACTTGCGGTCTGATGAGTTACTGGATAAGTTAGTTTGTGTTAGACTTTTGAATAAATGGTTTGTAATAATGTGTAGCTTGGATCATACTTGAACCTGGATCGGATCTTGGTTCGGGGTCGAGTTAGTTTATTTTAATAATAATCTTCTTGTTTATATTTCTAGTAGTTGTGTTTGGTGACGTCAACTCCTGACCTCGGGGTTAAGGCCGTCACAGTTGGTAGAAATCCGATAAAATTGGAATGATACAGAGAAGATTAGCATGGCCCCTGCGCAAGGATGACACGCACAAATCGAGAAATGGTCCAATTTTTTTTGATATAATGACTCGTGTATTTTCTTTTATTTTTAATATTTTAAAAGTGTAATAATTGAATAAATAATTAAATAAAATATGTGTATTGATTTTTGGCAGCAGTGTGTTGATTTTGACTATTTATCTGTGATCTATTGATATATGGATTGGATTTTGTGATTTATTATTGAGATATGTGGTTTTTGTTATGCTTTTAAAAGTGATTTTATTACAGTTTTAATTCCATAAATATTTGGATTTTCTCTAAAATTTGTTTTATAATTTTATAATTTCAATAATTATTTTTAGGACTTTATAAAATTGAGAAATCAATATTTCAATAATTATTTATCTTTAAATGATTTTCTGATTATGTTTATTTGTAAAATCAATATTTAATTCCCGAATTCTTCAAAAATCATCAAATTCATATTTTATTAAGTTTATAATATTCTAGTAATTTTAAAATTATTTTGGAAATTTTCGGGATTATTTTCACCCGCGCGTACTTTTGTTTAATTGTTAAAAAGAAGGTATAAAGTGCACCTTAAAAAAATTGTTTTAAAATTTCAAAAATAATGTTTTTATTTACTTCGAGATATTTCTGACATTTTGAGACTAGTTTGGATTTATTTCGATATGTTTTCTATCACACTTTGTTTCATTAAAATATAAAGTCGGGATAAAATCAGGTCCCCAGGTATTCAGGGATACGTGTTAATAAATTAACACGTATCTGATTTTTGCAGGACACGTGTGGCTGCCTTATCAATTCCCTTAAAACATCAATTTCCCTTCGCTCTAGGTTGTGCCTCTCGAACAATCTCGATTCTCTCTCTGTTTCGTTTCTTCGATTGTCTCTCCTTCTCCACCTCCCTCCTTCCTCCTGTTTCTTGTCCGCTTCTGTTCTCCCGTTTTCCACCGTTCCCGGTGAGTTTTCCGGCCATTATTTTGGTTCTTTTTCTGGTTGGGTATTCGGTTATGTACTTGCTTGATTTGTGAATATATATACACATATTTATATGTATATAATCACTCAAATTGTGTGCCTTGGTTCCCTGTTTTGCTGCCTTCTCTCCTGTTTTTCCGCTTGCCGCTGGCTCCGTCCGGCGACGCGGCTGCGTGTGTATATATATCTGTTATGCACGTGTGTTTTTAGTTGGGTTCTTGTTGCTGTGACTTGATAAAATTCTGATGTTTATTTTTATTTATTAACTATGCAGGAAATTAAGTTTGAGCAATATTTGTGATATGAATATTCTTGCGGAAAAATATTTTTTATAATCGGTGAAATTCTCGCGTTGGAATTCGAGTAATCGAGTGCCCCGAGAATTTTGCCTCCGTCCGTAATGAATTTTTACGAGCGGACGATGGACGGTGATGACGTTGTTCTGAGTCCTAAATTCTACAAACAAATAAAACGATTTGTATAAAATGTTTTTGAAAATAAATTTTATATTAAAGTTGTACGAAAATAATTACGAGATTGTGGAATTGATATTGTGACAAAACTTGTGGATTGTTGTGATTGTTGACGTCGATTGTAATCGACGGGTAGGCTTGGAAACAAAAGAGTTGCTGCCAAAATTTTCTAAAAGAATATATATTTTAAATACGAGAAAAACGTACTTATTTATATCAAACGTGTTACCCCTATTTGTATACATACTATGTGATTATGTGATTGTATGAATAATAACTATACGAGCCGGGTTATCGGTTTAGGCTATTAGGGTTCGAGGATATCAAACATATCGATATAACTGATTAGGGTATTCTGTATTTGTAGATCCCAGTCGAGTTTTGCCAGGACCAAAGTCAGCGTAAAAGCTACTTAGGGTTTCCAAAAGCGTTGCAAGGCAAGTACCCCTGACCATTCTTTTATGGTTCGGTATATATGAATAGATAATGTTTTAATCTCATAATGGAACATAAATGTTTTAAGTTACGTATCCTCTGTAGTTATAAATCATTGTTTTAAATCTGTTTTGGGGAAAAGTAACTTCGAAAGTTACCTATCTCGAATGAAATGATTTGTGAACTCGATTTTATATGTGTGCTGTTTAAATGAACGATTTTTGAAATGAGATAGGTACAAGTGTTTTGAAAAACTGGATAAAATGATCAGATATGGGATACATTGGGGCCGGGGGCCTATTGAGGCGGCGTAAGAGGCTAATTCGGTTGCGCGCACTATATAACCGATTAGTCCAGCAGGTCAGAGACCTAGCTAGTCTTTAAGTTCCGGAACAGGTAAATGGGATGGCAGTTAGAGCCGTCTGGTATTGATAGCCTGATCAGTTGTCTTCACATATCCATACGTATCTGATTTCGCTTTGTGATTCCCGTAAGGGTATAAGAATTTGATACAGAGGTTTTATAAATGTGAATAGCATGCTAAAATTGGACTCTGGTACTTACACAACACACCACTACATTTGTTTTGTTAATAGCATGCTAGTCAGTGATATTCAGTTATCTCAGTTTTTCAATATATAATGTTGTTTGTATGATCACAGCTCTGTTCCTATCATTATATACATTACTGTTTTTATCTTGTTATTCATATGTTGGTACTGCTGAGCGATTATGCTCATCCTTGCAACCTGATATATATATATATATATATATATATATATATATATCACAGATGCCTAAATGACCAATCAGACATTTAGCAGAACCGTGTTTCAGCTCCTTCAGGACCCGACTCCTCAGAGGTAGTTAGTATCAGACCACTTGCGGTCTGATGAGTAGCTGAATAAGTTAGTTTATGTCAGACTTTTGAATAAATGGTTTGTAATCATATGTAGCTTGGATCATACTTGAACTTGGATCGGATCTTGGTTCGGGGTTGAGTTAGTTTATTTTAATAATAATCTTATTGTTTATATTTCTGGTAATTGTGTTTGGTGATGTCAACTCCTGACCCCGGGGTTGAGGACGTCACAGTTGTTATCAGAGCTACAGGTTGAAGTCCCTAATCCAGGTTAGGGATTGAGTTAAAAAGGTATAGAATTGAGTCAGCAACTCATATAGAGGAGCAAACCCTTAGAGTCGGTCGAGGGTCTTGACGGCATTACCCTGGCATCTATTAAATGTTTTGATAGAACTGCCTTAACCCGGTTGTGTCTTTCCTGTGTATTTATTAGGTTGGAAGTGGCATTTTGTGATCTCTAGTTCTCCTTCTCGGGAAAACCCATCAGACTCGGATAGCTCTGACTCCGAGAGGACTATGGATGTTGTTGCTGAGAAGACACCTCTGCCTCCCCCACCAGTTCCTTCCTTTGTACCGAGGGACATCCCTGGACCTAGTGCTCGTCCCCGCTGGGTGCGTAGGTCTGTGTCTACTGTTAGGGATTTTCCTCCCGGTTGTGGTCCTAGTTCTTCCTCTTCGAGACCTCTGGTTCCTCCTATGGCCCCTAGTGGTACCTCTTCTCCGATCCCTTATCATGTTCACCAGGCGGTGAATAGATCTTTTATCAGAGAGCAGAGTCCGGGGCTGGCTGCTCAGCTTGACCAGATACCAGTTACACCTTTCCAGGGCATTCCTGCCCCTTCCCCTGAGGTGCAGGCCTGTGTGCGATCTTTGACCTAGATGGCTGTTGAGAGGGCTAGATCTATTGACCATTTCATTAGCTCAGAGTTCAGGGATGTGCAGTATCAGGACCTAGTAAACTGGTTAGTGTTTGAGCTAGGTTCTATCGCTGGCAGTGGCAGTGGTTAAACCAGGGTTGTAGCAGATAGATACAGAGCTCAGAGTTGGCTTCCAGGAGTTCTGTAGTTGTTTTCTTTGTATATATATATTATGTTGTGATACTTTGTAGTAGGCGGAGGCTGCTATGACAACCAGTTTTGATGTGTATTTGGATGGTTTCTTTTCAGTTGGATTCCAGTTATACCATTTGGATTCTGTTGGTTATTGTATCGTAGTTGCTTTATTCTGTTATTCAGTTTTATATATACTTGTGCGTTGTTATTATTGTTGTTACTATTATTGTTGCTTCTGTTTCTGGTATTTCTAGATTATGATCATTCACTCGGGATGGATTCAATTATACTTAGGATGAGGATATTGTCTTAGTGGCAATACTCTCCTGATGCATGTGTATAAACTGCTTGTAGCAATCCATTTTCTTATATATGACTGTTATATTTCAGGAGAATGCCACTAAAGAAGAATTCTCAACCCAATAAAGGATTTGATGGGGATCCCTCCATGAGTGAATTGATAAATTTGTTGCGTCAGCAGTCTACACGGCTGGCCCAACAGCAACAGCAATTCCAGCAGTAGCAACAACAATTGCAACAACAACAACAACAACAGCAGCTCATACAGCAACAACAACAGAAAATCCAAACCAGCAACTGCAAATCCAGAAGTAACATGAGATGAGGGGGACAAACCAGGTTGTTAGTTTTAAGTCATTCCAGGCAGTGAAGCCCCCAGAGTTTAAAGGAGAGGTGGATCTTGTTGCTTCCAGGATATGGTAAAAGGAAATGGAGAAGGCGTTTGTTAGATATATTTGATAATGTCATGGCTAATATGATTTATGTTTAGTTTTTAGATCTTACTTAAACAGGATAAATTACAGTTACTGGAAGTCAGGACTTAAGGATATCAGTACTTATATTATCAGGGGATAATCATCAGAAGATGGATATCAGAACTTAAGTACTGAATGATATTCAGATAAGGACATCAAGCTGATTAAAGGAAAAAAGATCGAGACAAACATAAGAAGAGATATGCATGAAGAAGGAATTCTATGAAGAATAGAATACTTGGAAGAAAAGATATCTGATTGATATATTTTAGGAAGCAGAATTATATTTCATATCAATTAGTGATTATCTTGTAACTGTGTAGTATATAAACACAGCATAGGGTTTACACTATAAGTGTTATCATATTCCAGAAGATTATTCATCCAAACCCTAGTAGCTCTCGTGATATTTGTTCATCACTGAGAGGTAACAGTTTCATACTGTAACAGAGTTTATTGTTTCAATAAAGTTTGTTTTCTGTTACTTGAGTTATTAAAGTTCGATTTGATTGTACTTTACACTGTATTCACCCCCTCTACAGTGTATGTGTGACCTAACAAGTGGTATCCGAACCTATCTGTTAACGCACAAACAGTTTAAGATCCAAACACAATCATGTCTGACACAGAAACTCCAACTAAGCCCACCAAAACTGAAGAACCTCCAAAGACACAAATTCAAAGTCGGTATGAGACCATCAGAGTTCCCATACTGAGACCATCTGAATATGCCATATGGAAGGTGAGAATGACCATGCTTTTGGAAGCTACAGATCCAGAATATCTTGATAGAATCAAGGAAGGACCTCACAAACCAACCAAGCTCGCTGTTGCAGTTGCAGGTGAAGCAGCAAAGACTGTACCAAAGGAGAAGAGTGATTACACTGCTGAAGATATCGCATCAATTGTTAAGGATGCTAAGGTACGACACTTACTGCATAGTGCCATTGATAATGTAATGTCAAACAGGGTAATTAACTGCAAGACTGCAAAGGAGATATGGGATGCTCTGGAAACAAGGGGTCAGGGAACTGATATAATTAAGAAGAACAGGAAGACAATACTCACTCAAGAGTATGAACACTTTGACTCAAAGGCTAATGAGTCATTGACTGATTTATATGAGAGATTTGTCAAACTCTTGAATGATTTGTCACTGGTTAATAAGGAGTATGATCTTGAAGATTCAAACCTTAAATTCCTGTTAGCTCTTCTTGAATGCTGGGATTTGAAGGCAACAACAATAAGAGACAACTACAATCTTGATGAAACAACTCTTGATGAAATTTATGGAATGCTCAAGAATTATGAACTTGAGATGGAACAAAGAAGCAAGAGGAAAGGACGAAAGTCAAGGACAGTTGCTCTTAAGGCTGAAGAAGAATCTCCCAAGGAAGCTACCTCAAGGAAAGACAAGGGTAAAGCTCTTTTCACAAAGTCTGATACTGAGTCATCAAGTTCTGAAAGTGATGATGACTCAGAATCTGAAAGCTTGCCTGAGACTGATGCTGATGAGGAGATGATGAAGCTGTGTGCTCTTATGGTGAAAGGGATCACAAAGATTGCATACAAGAAGTTCAGGAAGGGAAAGAAGTTTTCCAGGAAAGGCACAAGTTCTGATAAGAAGAATTTCAGAAGATCTGAGGGCAGAGGAGGAAAGTCTGACAAAGGAGATTATACCAATGTCAAATGCTATAACTGTGGTGAGAAAGGCCACATATAACCTGATTGCAAGAAAGTGAAGAGTGACAAAGGCAAGGCTCTTGTAACAAAGAAGAAAAGCTGGACAGACACCTCAGACTCTGAAAGTGAAGAGAATTATGCTTTGATGGCAAATGCTGATAAAGCAAGTGCTGAAAGCAGTTCTGAAGCTGCTGAATCAAAGGTACCTCAGACTACTTATGCTTTTCATACTGATGATATTAATGAGTTGAGAAGATATCTTAAAACCATGTTTGTTAGTTATAGAGATCAAACCTTAACATGTGAAAGATTAACTTCTGAAAATCTTGCTTTTAAGAAAATAAATGATTTCTTAGAAAAAGAGTTAGTTATGTTCCATCAAACTCAGAAAGATAGAGATGATGCTTTTTATGTTAGGGATGAAGTGCTAAAAATGAATGAATCTCTAAAAACTGAGTTAGAAAAGGAAAGAGAGGTTATCAGGACTTGGACTAACTCTGGCAGAACAACTCAAAATTTGCTATGTAGTGAAAACTGGAAAGAGGGCTTAGGTTATGGAGAGGATAAGAATGATAGAGGAACTGTAGAAATTAAGCCTGTTGTTAAGCAAAAGCCAAAGTTAAAACCTGTTAAGTTTGTAACTGTAAAGTCTGATAATGAGAAATCAGAAGTTAAAAAGGGATTAACTTCTGACAAACTAAAACAGGAAAAGACAGCTGAAGTAAACATAGGCTTAATGACTAAGAAGCAGCTTAAGCATAAACTGAAAGATGTTAAGAATGCAAACAAGGTAAAATCACCTAGGAAAAATAGGAATGGAAAGGAAGGTGTGAATAATATGAATAAAAGCAATGATTATAAACTTGTTTCTAAAGCTCCTAGGAAAACGTGTCATAACTGTGGAAGTTCTAACCATCTGGCTTCTTTTTGCAGGAAGAATAAGAATATAAACTCCTTACCTTCAAAGTTAGGAGTTAAGAGTCTGTCTGTTAGATATAAGCCACAAAATCCTTGTTTTCATTGTGGTAGTTTATGGCATTCCATTTATACTTGTAAGGAATATCATAGTTTGTACTATGATTATTATCAAATAAAACCTTCTTTAAAGAGAGTTTCCATTATTCCTTCTAGTGTAAATTCTGATTCAAAGTCTGATAGTGTAAATTCTGATAAGAAAAATGTTAACATAAACTCTGATGCTAAATCCGCTGCAAGTGTTAACAAACTTGATAAGGCCAAAGGATCCAAGCAAGTCTGGGTCCTTAAAACTAATCATTAGTGGTCTTTGTGATTGCAGGGAAACAGGAAAAACATCCTAGTTCTGGACAGTGGATGTTCAGGACATATGACTGGAAATAAAGCCCTGCTATCAGACTTTGTGGAGAAAGCTAGCCCAAGTGTTTCTTATGGAGATGGCAACATTGGAAAAACATTGGGATATGGGAATATCAATCTTGGGAATGTCATCATTAAAGAAGTAGCTCTGGTCTCAGGACTTAAACATAATCTGCTGAGTATAAGTCAAATCTGTGACAGAGGTTATCATGTTGATTTCTTTGAAGAACACTGTGAAGTTCTGAGTAAATCTTCAGGCAAAGTTGTTCTGAAAGGATACAGGCGTGGTAACATTTATGAAGCTAAGCTTTTAACAAGTACTGATGGTTCTGCAATCTGTCTGATGAGTAGAGCATCAATTGAAGAAAGTTGGAATTGGCACAAGAAACTCTCTCATTTAAATATCACCAATATAAATGAGTTGGTCAAGAAAGATCTTGTGAGAGGACTGCCAAAGTCAGTATTTGCTCCTGATGGCCTTTGTGATTCTTGTCAGAATGCCAAACAAAGAAAATCCTCATTCAAGAGCAAAACTGAATCATCAATTCTTGAGCCTTATCACCTACTACATGTTGATCTATTTGGTCCAGTGAATGTCATGTCTATTGCAAAGAAGAAATATGCCTTGGTCATAGTAGATGAGTTCACCAGATACACATGGGTGTATTTCTTGCACACAAAAAGTGAAACTTCATTTATCATGATTGATCATGTCAAACAACTGGATAAATTGGTCAAAGATTCTTTGAAGAAAATAAGGAGTGATAATGGCACTGAGTTCAAGAATTTGATAATGGAAGAGTTCTGCAAAAACCATGGGATCAAGCAGGAATTCTCTGCTCCTGGAACTCCACAGCAAAATGGAGTTGTTGAAAGGAAGAATAGAACTCTCATTGAAGCTGCATGTACAATGCTTGAAGAAGCAAAGCTTCCAACCTATTTCTGGGCTGAAGCTGTGCAGACTGCTTATTTTACTCAAAATGCAACACTCATTAACAAGGAAAGACACCATATGAGATGGTGAAGAAAAAGAAGCCAAATCTGAAATATTTTCATGTATTTGGATGCAAGTGTTTTGTTCTTAAGACTCATCCTGAACAGCTATCCAAATTTGATCTAAAAGCTGATGAAGGAATCTTTGTTGGATATCCACTTTCCACAAAAGCCTTCAGAGTCTATAACTTGAGAACAAGATCATGGATTTTAATCGCAGCGGGGGCATGGTAAAACACTTTTACATACATAAAATCCAAATAAAAGCATATAAATCGTGGTAAAAACATAGGGATCGATTACTAACCTTTAATATGCGATCCAAGAGCATCGATCGGAGATCCTTAGCAGCTGTTCCTCAAACGTGAAGCACTCCACCGGTATCCACCAAGAAAACGATGCTAAGGAGGAGGAGGAGGTGGAGAGAATTTGGTTTTCTAAAACTTTTGGGTTTTTGGGTTCGAATAAATATAGGGTCTATAATAGTATATTTATAGGCAAAATTTTCAGCTGAAATTTTCCCATAAATATTATTTTTATTATCCCATTTATTATTCTCATTAATAATTAACACACATTTTAATTATTAATCCTTTTTCTAAACACTTTAGAAATAATTTTCTCTCTTGATTTAATTTCCAAAAATTAAATCCTTAATTAATAATATTAAGAACTTTTCTTAATTAATTTATAATCAATTAAATCTCATTTAATCAATTATTAAATTTGCCAATTAATTATTTATTTCATAAATAAATAATTATTAGCCATTATTAATTAATTCCTCCACCATTAAATCATTCTCTTTTTATGGTGTGACCCTGTAGGTTCAATATTAAGCCGGTAGTAGAAATAAATAATAATAAAACTATTTTATCATTATTTATATAAATTCTCTAATTTATTAAATATGATTAATTAATTAATCACATTTATTCTACATCGTGAGTGATGCTTCTCAACATATCGCGACTATCCGGATAATATGAATTCACTGCTTAGAATACAAAGAACCTGTCAGTGAATAGTTACCGTACAATAAACTCCTTCTACCCTACAATGTCCCAATTAAATACAAGGCATGGATCTCGTGTCAAGCCTATCTAATTCAATCACTTGCTTACCATTTACTATGCGTAGTTCTATGCAAATTAGAAACTCCTTTCTAATTTCATTCACTCTGGCCAGAGATTCCTGAACTAGCATAAGTGGATCAGCCTTGAACATTCGCTTCCTTCACTGGAAGGGGTAGATCCTTTATTGATCATACACTATCTTCGTGTACAAATTCCTATACCCAGAAGAGCCCTAATAATTGTTCCTGGAGACTAAGAACTAAACTAAAGCATAGTTCAGTGTACACAAGATGACTATGATGACCTCAAGTCTAAGGATACTTGTACATCTATCACTATGTGAACAACTGCTGACACGTGAGTGAACTCCATCAGTTGTTCATCTGTGCGAGTCATGTTCAGTGAACTTATTCCATAATAAGCACCTACATACTAGCTATAGTGTTACCACACAAATGTCTATGAGAACAGACATCCTTCATAATGAAGCAAGCATAGTATGTACCGATCTTTGCGGATTATTGATTACCAATTAGTAATCCTATGACCAGGAACTATTTAAGTTTAGAGTTATCATCTTTTTAGGTCTCACTATTATGATCTCATCATAATCCATAAAAAGCTTTACTCTAAACTATGGTATATCTTATTTAAACACTTAAATAGATAAAGCCCGTAATAAAAACAAAACAAGTCTTTATTAATATCAATGAAATCAAAATAGATTACATAAAAGTTATTCCTAAATCCTAATACACGATTGGACTTAGGACATATTCCTTTCAATCTCCCACTTGTACTAAAGCCAATCACTCTGGTATCTAATACCCATCTTAAAGATCAAAGTGACTTTCATAAAGTAGCTTTGTGAGTGGTTTTGCTATGTTGTTATGTGTGTCAACTCTAATTCAATACAATATAAGAAATGTTACCGCGCTCCCACTAACCCTTTTGTAGACGCACGGTTCATCTGCATTTTTGATAAAATCAAACTCTTTGATTGTCTCATCAAAACGAATGTTCCATCTTTCGAGAAGCTTGCTTTAAACCACATATGGTTCGCAGCAGCTTACACACTAGGTTTTCATTTCCCTTGGAAAGAAAAACCATCTGGCTATTTGCCAGATCACATAGTCGTAGTAAGCAGCATTCACAAGCAAAATCCGAACTGATTTTAACAGGGCTACAGGTAAAAGGTTTCATCAAAGTCAATCCATTGCCTTTGTTTGAATCCTTTTCCCAAAAGCCTGGCCTTAAAGGTCTCCACCTGGCCATCTGCTATAATCTATCTTTTGTATACCGTATACATAGATTCCATTCTGGATTTCATGGCACTATGCCATTTCTCTGAGTCAACACTACTCATAGCCTCATTATAGGTCACAGGGTCGTCATCATTAATGATCGACAACTCATTGTCATTCTCAATGACAAGGCCATATTACCTCTCAGGTTGGCGAGACACTCTCCCTGACCTGTGAATAGGCTGTTCCACAAAAGGTTGTTCAGTCAGAATAGGTGTTTCCACTTGATCCGTAGTAGTTTGTGCTTCTTGAACTTCATCAAGTTCAATTTTGCTCCCACTGTTTCCTTCAAGGATAAACTCCTTTTCCAAGAAGGTAGCATGTCTGGATACAAACACCCGATGATCGGTGTAAAAGTAATACCCTAAAGTCTCTTTAGGATATCCCACAAAACTACATTTTACGGATCGATATTCCAGCTTATTTGGGTCAACTTACTTGACATAAGCTGGACATCCCCAAATCTTAACGTGTTTAAGACTCGGTTTCCTTTCTTTCCATATCTCATACGGAGTTTGAGGAACAGATTTGGAAGGCACCATATTCAGTAAATATGCTGAGGTTTCCAATGCGTAACCCCATAGGAATACTGGAAGATTTGCATAGCTCATCATGGACCGAACTATGTCTAACAAAGTTCAATTTCTCCTTTCAGATACCAATCTGGAGGAGTCCACTGGGAGACTATACCATTTACTTTGAGATAATCTAGAAACACTCCATTAAAGTATTCACCATCTCGATCTAATCGAAGAATTATAATACTATGTTTGGTTTGTTTCTCTACTTCATACTTATATTCTTTGAACCTTTCAAAGGCCTCAGACTTGTGTTTCATCAAACACATATCCGAATCCAGATCTATCATCTATGAAATTAATGAAGTTTGAAAATCCACCCATGGCTTGCGTAGACATTGGTCCACATACATTTGTGTGTACCATTCCTAGCAAATCTGCAGCCCTCTCTCCATGTCCACTAAATGGAGACTGTAGTGCCACTATAAAGTGAGATTTTCATCATCCCTTTTCTTTTATTAGTTTGTTCAATCTGAAGTAAATTATGTCACATATATACAGACCATTATTTAAAGTACCACGTCCACAAAGAATATTATCTCTAAGAATAGAACATTCATTATTCTCAATAATAAATGAAAATCCAGCCAAGTCTAACATGGGAATAATATTCCTCACAATCGAGGGAACAAAATAACAATTATTTCAAACAATAGTCTTGCCCGTAGGCATATGTAAATGAAATGATTCTACATCTTCAGCAGCAACTCTTGCTCCATTTCCATCAGTAGAATCACCTCGTCTTCCTCAAGAGTCCTACTTCTCCTTGGTCCCTGCAACAAATTGCAGATATGAGAACCACATGCGGTATCTAATACCCAAGTAGAAATGATATATTCACTTCTATCATGAACATACCTGAATCAGAAGCGGTAGTCTCACTACCCTTCTTCTTCAATTCTGCAAGGTAAACCTTGCAGTTCCTCTTCCAGTGCCCCACCTTGTTACAGTGAAAGCAAACAACTTTGCTCTCGGGGTCTTCAGCTTTTGGTGGAACCGGCGTTTTCTCACCTACTTTCTTCTTCTTGGAAGAGTTCCTCTTCCTTTTCTTAGGATTGGAACCTTCACCAATTAGAAGAACAGAACTCTTCTTAGGGGGAAAATTCGATTCTGCAGTCTTCAATATGTTGTGGAGTTCAGGCAGGTTGACATCCAACTTATTCATGTGAAAGTTCACAACAAACTGCGAGAACGAACTCGGAAGCGATTGCAAGACCAAGTCTTGGCTCAGCTCCCCATCCATGGCAAAACCAAGTTGTCCAAGACGTTCAATCAAATTGATCATCTTAAGTACATGGTCATTCACAGATGATCCCTCAGACATCCTACAACCGAATAACTCCTTCGATATCTCATATCGAGCTGTCCTCCCTGCCACATCATACAACTCTTGTAGATGCATTAGGATAGTGTGAGCATCCATATGCTCATGTTGCTTCTGTAGCTCAATGTTCATGGAAACTAGCATGATGCATTGAGCAACATTTGCATCATCCATCCACTTACGATACACAACATGTTCATCATTATGCGCATCGCTAGCAGGTTCAGTAGGTTTAGGTGAGTCAATCACGTATTCCAGCTTCTCAATCCTGAGAACAATTCTCAAGTTTCGAAGCCAGTCAGCATAATTAGGACCAGTCAATTTGTGAGCATCCAGTATGCGCCTGAGTGATAGTGCAGAAGACATAACGTATAAAGTAAATCTGTAAATGATAAACACATAACAACACTTAGCAAATAATCGATTTCATTTCAAAATACTATATGAATCGGGTCTTTATTCATAAGTGGCTCCCACTAGTTTATCTAATTCATTCAACCCCCTACGTGAAAAATTAAGCATTCATAATGTTAGTGGGAATAGGGATCCTACATTCCATTACACAACCCCGGCTGTGGCACGAAACGCCATGTAATGTGCAATAGGCAGACAACTCTTGTCAATTACATCTAATGTTATTCCCTAATCAAACTTTAGCCTCTTGAATAATTGAGTCACGGCTGTGGCACGACAAACTCAATATTTTAAGTCAAGTCTAACCCAACATTCTGTACAATTGAATCAGTCCCCAAAGGCCCACGGCTGTGGCACGTAACGATCTTTAGATTCTTATTCAATGTACACATCTCTATGTAATAGACAAGTATTTCTTATTTCGAAATCAAAGCCCTCGGCTGTGGCACGAAACGACAATGATTCAAAAATAAGAACTACTTTCTATCATGTTGGAATGCTATGACCGACACAAGCCCGTTGTATCATTGGCCAATTACTACTTGATATTATTTAATTTTAGAGGGATTATATTATGTTTCAATCATAATCATATTATAAATAATTTCTTCCTTTTAAATTAAATATTTCAAATCAATAATCAATAATCAGATGATTCCCAGATCGGGTGGAGCATTGTCAAGAGGCGTCACTTAATAACCCTTTCTTACAGATAGAAATCTGTTGTTAACAGAATCATCCTTTCTCTCATATCGAAAATTCATATTCAATTACGTGTTTCATAAACACAAGAATCTCATGATTGTATTCATAATATTATTCTTAAGGTTATGAAACAATTTCACTATACTAGGTTGTCTAACAAACGCCTTATGTTCATTTAAGTTCACCTAAATCTATCATCGCATGATAAACTAATGTTACATCATCTAGCACATTAGTCTAATCATTATAAATCTCTATGTATCACATGGAGCATTTAAAAATAATTAAAACAATCAAAAATAGCTTTAAAACACTTCATGGAAATATAAACAGTTCAAAACTTTTATATAAACTGAAATTGATCACTCCATTATATCCGTCTCGGAAAAACGAATCCAACGGTATATTGCACGC
The DNA here is from genome assembly GCF_009905375.1 of Apium graveolens. Classification (NCBI taxonomy): domain Eukaryota; kingdom Viridiplantae; phylum Streptophyta; class Magnoliopsida; order Apiales; family Apiaceae; genus Apium; species Apium graveolens. Next base: position 163,797,167 of record NC_133649.1, read on the forward strand.
CCAAAACGGAGTTACGAAACTCCCAGAAAATCAATTTTAAAATCAACAGACGAGCTGTAACGCATTACAGGAACGCGTTACAGGACCTGTAACGCATTCCGGTGATGCGTTACACCCCTTTTCAGCCATTAAAGGGTGTAACGCATTCCGTGAATTCGCCACAGGTGTGTAACGCATTCTGAATGCGTTACACCCCTATATTTTTTTTTTCCGCCGGCTGACTTTTCTTCTCGGTTAACGTGCATGTTAGACCACCTGATCTTGTCTGTCTTCCGTGCAGCAGAGTTTGTACAGAAAGATAACAGATATATATACATACAAACAATTCATATATATATATAATTATTTAATTACAAATTTAATTACAAGAACTTTAAAAATTCATAATAAAAAATCTATACATCATAAAATTATGGAAAAAATACCCAGACGATCTACAACACTTGTAGAACCCAGATCAACATTCAAAATTATTCTGAGAAACTATTTCTCATCAGACAAAATTAAACCATGATATAACTTGTAAAAATCATAATTAATTCATACAAGCACATAAAATTCTGAAATTTTTACCACAGATCTATATGCATACAACCTATGCTCTGATACCATTCATGGATTTTAATCGCAGCGGGGGCATGATAAAACACTTTTACATACTTAAAATCCAAATAAAAGCATATAAATCGTGGTAAAAACGTAGGGATCGATTACTAACCTTTAATAGATAGAGCCCGTAATAAAAACAAAACAAGTCTTTTATTAATATCAATGAAATCAAAACAGATTACACAGGAAGTTATTCCTAAATCCTAATACATGATTGGACTTAGGACATATTCCTTTCACAAGAGTGTGTTGGATTTTTAACGCAGCGGGGGCATGGCAAAACACTTTTACACATACAAAATCCAAATAAAAGCATATAAATCGTGAATAAAATTTTGAGGGATCGAATCTAACCTTTTAAAATAATTCGGAGACAACGATCAGAGATCCTTAGTAGTTGCTCCTCAAGTGTGAAGCACTCCATCGGTATCCACCAAGAAAACGATGTTAAGGAGGAGGAAGGAGGTGGAGAGAATTGGGTTTTCCAAACTTTTTGGGTTTTCGGGTTCGATGTGGGTTAGAATAAAATAGGGTCTATAATAGTGTATTTATAGGCAAAATTTTCAGTTGAAATTTTACCATAAATATTATTATTATTATCCCAATTATTATTCTCATTAATAATTAAAACACCTTTTAATCATTAATCCTTTTTCTAAATACTTTAGAAATAATTCTCTCTCTTGATTTAATTTCCAAAAATTAAATCCTTTAATTAATAATATTAAGAACTTTTCTTAATTAATTTATAATCAATTAAATCTCATTTAATCAATTATTAAATTTGCCAATTAATTATTTATTTCATAAATAAATAATTATTAGCCATTATTAATTAATTCCTCCACCATTAAATCATTCTCTTTTTATGGTGTGACCCTGTAGGTTCAATATTAAGCCGGTAGTAGAAATAAATAATAATAAAACTATTTTATCATTATTTATATAAATTCTCTAGTTTATTAAATATGATTAATTAATTAATCACATTTATTCTACATCGTGAGTGATGCTTCTCAACATATCGCGACTATCCGGATAATATGAATTCACTGCTTAGAATACAAAGAACCTATCAGTGAATAGTTACCGTACAATAAACTCCTTCTACCCTATAATGTCCCGATTAAATACAAGGCATGGATCTCGTGTCAAGCCTATCTAATTCAATCACTTGCTTACCATTTACTATGCGTAGTTCTATGCAAATTAGAAACTCCTTTCTAATTTCATTCACTCTGGCCAGAGATTCCTGTACTAGCATAAGTGGATCAGCCTTGAACATTCGCTTCCTTCACTGGAAGGGGTAGATCCTTTATTGATCATACACTATCTTCGTGTACAAATTACTATACCCAGAAGAGCCCTAATAATTGTCCCTGGAGACTAAGAACTAAACCAAAGCATAGTTCAGTGTACACAAGATGACTATGATGACCTCAAGTCTAAGGATACTTGTACAACTATCACTATGTGAACAACTGCTGACACGTGAGTGAACTCCATCAGTTGTTCATCTGTGCGAGTCATGTTCAGTGAACTTATTCCATAATAAGCACCTACATACTAGCTATAGTGTCACCACACAAATGTCTATGAGAACAGACATCCTTCATAATGAAGCAAGCATAGTATGTACCGATCTTTGCGGATTATTAATTACCAATTAGTAATGCTATGACCAGGAACTATTTAAGTTTAGAGTTATCATCTTTTTAGGTCTCACTATTATGATCTCATCATAATCCATAAAAAACTTTACTCTAAACTATGGTATATCTTATTTAGACACTTAAATAGATAAAGCCCATAATAAAAACAAAACAAGTCTTTATTAATATCAATGAAATCAAAACAGATTACATAAAAGTTATTCCTAAATCCTAATACACGATTGGACTTAGGACATATTCCTTTCAGAGTGGTCATGGAGTCTATCAATATCTCTTTTGATCACAAAAAGATTACTGGACTTGAAGATTTTATTGATCATGATCAGCTGAGATTTGAAAATGAAGACTCAAATTCTGATACTGATACTGCAAACTCTAATGGATTAAACTCTGACGTTATTGAAACTGTGGTGACTACGCCAAAGGAAGATGCACCTATGCAGGGGGAACATACTCAAGATCTTACCACATCTCATGAAGCATCAGAACATACATCTGGCTCTTCAAGTTCTGATTCGTCAAGTTCTGATAAGCCAAGTTCTGATAGTTCTGAAAATCTAAATTCTGAAGAATCCAACTCAGAGAGCATAATTTCAGGGGGAGCATCAGAAAATGAAAATGAAGACAGCATGGATCATGGGGGAGCATCCAGTTCTAGAGAAAACATTCCATCTGCAAGGAAGTGGACAAAATCACATACACCTGATTTGATAATTGGAAATCCTGATGCAGGTGTCAGAACTAGAACATGTACTTCAAATGAATGTCTTTACAACTCTTTTCTTTCGCAGACTGAGCCAAAAAAAGTGGAAGAAGCTCTTCAAGATGCTGATTGGGTGCAAGCAATGCAGGAAGAGTTAAATGAATTTGAAAGAAACAAAGTCTGGACCCTAGTGCCAAGACCAAACAATAGATCTGTTGTTGGTACAAAGTGGGTATTCAGAAATAAAACTGACAGTGATATCATAATTACAAGGAATAAGGCAAGGCTGGTTGCAAAAGGATATTCTCAACAGGAGGGAATTGATTATGATGAAACATTTGCACCAGTTGCTAGGTTAGAAGCCATAAGGATATTTTTGGCTTATGTTGCTCACAAAAAGTTTAGTGTCTTTCAAATGGATGTGAAAAGTGCTTTTCTCAATGGAGAATTGGAGGAAGAAGTATATGTTGAACAACCTCCAGGCTTTGTAGATTCCAAATATCCAGATTATGTCTACAGGCTTGATAAAGCACTTTATTGACTTAAGCAAGCTCCTAGAGCATGGTATGAGACTTTAGCTCAGTTTCTTCTGGAAAGTGGATTTAACAGAGGAACTATAGATAAAACACTATTCTACCTCAACCATGGAAAGGACTTACTTCTGGTCCAGATTTATGTTGATGATATCATTTTTGGGTCTATAAATGACAGACTTTGCAAAAAGTTTGCCAAACTGATGCAGTCAAGGTATCAGATGAGTATGATGAGGGAACTTAGCTATTTTCTAGGCCTTCAAGTCAAGAAGAATGAAGAAGGCACTTTTATTTGTCAAACTAAGTACACCAGAAACTTGCTGAAGAAATTTGGAATGCAAGATTGTTCAAGTGCATCCACTCCCATGGCCACTGCAACAAAACTGGACAAGGATACTGGTAAATAAGTAGATATTACTGATTACAGAGGTATGATTGGCTCTCTACTCTATCTAACTGCTAGTAGACCTGATATCATATATGCTACCTGTCTTTGTGCAAGATTTCAAGCAGATCCAAGAGAACCTCACTTAACAGCTGTGAAAAGAATTTTCAAGTATCTTAAGAGAACAGCTGATCTGGGATTGTTGTATCCCAGAGAATCAGATTTTAAACTAATAGGTTACTCATATGTAGATTTTGCAGGTTGCAAAATTGACAGGAAAAGCACAAGTGGAAGCTGCCAATTTCTTGGAGGCAGATTGGTTTCTTGGTTTAGCAAGAAACAAAAGTCAATTTCCATATCAACTGCAGAAGCAGAGTATATTTCTGCGGGAAGCTGTTGTGCACAGATTCTTTGGAGGAAGAGTCAGTTACTGGATTATGGGTTAACATATTTTAGAATCCCTATTTACTATGATAATCAAAGTGCTATTGCTATGACATGTAATCCAGTTCAACACTCAATGACAAAGCACATCAGCATCAGGTACCACTTCATAAGGGAACATGTGGATGAAGGTACAGTGGAATTGCACTTTGTTCCAACAGATCAACAACTAGCAGATATCTTCACAAAACCACTGTGTGAAGCTACTTTTACAAGATTGGTAAATGAACTTGGAATGGTTTCAGGTTCTTTCTCTAAATCTGCTTAGTTTTGTTCTGATGCATCAGACTTTATGATCAGTATTCACAGAAATTACTCTCGTTGTGTATTCTGTGCTTAATTGAAAATTTGCTTAAGTACTGACTGTTGTCTGATGTAAGTTTCTAAACTCTGAAAATGATATGTTTGTTTATGTAACTATTCAATCCTATGAGGATACATGTGCTAGATGCTGACCTAGTAGTCTTCAATAAACTAGGGATCCTATGTAAGAAGTAATTATTTCTGTGGAAATCTGTTGACACAAGCAAATTCTGATATTGAGCTTAGTTGAGTTTACTTTGTCTATCTTATTACTAAGTCACAAACTAGAATAATGCTTCTCATCTGATAAGTTCTGATGCTAGTAAATCTTTTGAATGTACTAAGTGCTGATAAACCTCTCTTATCAAAAGAAAAAGAAAAGAATCAAGGATTAAAATTCAGGTACATCTTTGAGATCTAGAGTACAAATGTGGAAGGGATGACCCAAGTGCATTGCTGGTATTAAGTAAATATGCATCAGAAAAGCAAAATATATTCTTGGTGACTTTTCACACTCTATGATTACTGGAGAAATACTCTGATAATAGCATAAATTCTGATAAGCAGTCGTGACTCACTTACACTGAGAAGCCACTGTAAAATGGAATTTCAAAAGATGCACAAAATTAGCAAAAAATAGTTGAGGTGGACTCAAGCATGAACTCATTCAATAGTAGGTTTCAGAATAATGACAGGTTTTTAGTAAAGTTTTAGTTATGCCTTAATTCTAAGATATACTGAAGTGAATCAGACTTTACTCTTTGTCTGATATTTAGCTTAATGCACACACTAAACACTCCATATGAATGATGAAACTTACTGTGGTGATCTATGTTTTTTTAGATGAACAGTTTCTGTGTCATATTGCACAAATTCTGAGGACAAGTTCTGATTGCACGTTCTGATGATTAAGTTCTGAAGAATCTATATCAGCATTTGTGTGAGGACTTACTAAGATAGGCATTCATTTTTCGAGTTAAGAAATCATGTTCTGATAACTGTTAAGTTCTGATATAAGTCTAAGTTCTGATATTAAAATCTGATCCTTTACTTGACTTATTTGTGGTTAAAATCTAAAAATAGTTTCATTTTAAATCAGAACATGTTTGGGTAGAATATTAATTGTCAATATCATAAGGGATAGTGGTTCACGTACACGTACAGTAATTTTTACTTGTTACTTGTGCGTATTAACCCTGACTTACACTTCCAATGACTGTTTTTCGTCTTCCCGGTCTAGGGAGATTAGGTAGAATTAATTCTACCTGCCAGCATTAAATTTCTTTGCGTCTCCTGGAATTCTTTTGCCTATATAAACAACCACTTCACATCATCCTTCACATCACCTCTTTTATCACAAACTCATCTTCATACTATTTATATCAAAAACACCATGGTCAATTACAATATGTTTTTGAACTATGAAACATTCAACATGGAGCTGAGCTGTGAAGCCTGGCAGCAGGAATGGCACGTCACTGCCATTCCTGATGAGATATGGGACTCAGTTCCCCAGGAGGTACTCACTCACCTCCTGTTCTTCTACATGGATTACCATCGCCATCTTGAGCGATTGGAGGAGGAAAGGTTGGAAGCTCTCCGCCAGCAAGAGCGAATCATCAGACTCGTTATTCTGTTTGTCGAGACTAGGAAGAAGAAATAATTTATTTTCTTCTTCCTGTTTTTCTTCATCGTCAGTCTTGCCCTGCTTCTTGAGCTAGGAGTAAGGCTGTTGATGTTAGGTTTAGCAGCTTAGGACAATCTTGTAAAAGTTCTGATGTAATTTAAATTTCATGAATGTATTCTCTTCATATATTAATGAAGTTCTTTCTTTGGCAAGATCTTGTCTCTGAGATGTTTTGTAATGCATTAACAAATCATGATAAATATTCATATTCTGATGACCATTTGAATTTTAATTTAAATTAAGTTCTGATTTTACATTATCAGTACTTGTTCCCTTGATTTATTTTGGTCATTCTCACTCGATTTTTTTTTCAGAATATTGGTGTTGCAGTGAAAAATAATTGAATAAGTGGAAACAGTTTCAATTTTGAATTAAAACTGATTTACCTTGATTAATGGAATTACTGGGTAAGTGGAACGGTTTTTCCTTGAAAAACTGCAAGTGGGTCAGTAATGATTACTGTTTTCCCGTGCCCATTAACTATTCATTATTACTGCATGTCTGACAGGTGTCCAACGGTTACATTTTTTTTTCAAAGTATAAGTAAGACAGAGAGAGGATTTTTTTTAATCTTTTATTCACTTTTATACTTTATCTCTCTATTTGCTTTTACTCTCTTTCTTCTACTGACGTTGGTTTTTCATATAGACATTCTATCAAACACCTAACAGGCACTCTTAAATCTCGATTATTTTTATGGCACCTAAGGAATTGATCATTGATGGAGCTAAATTTGTTCCAAATAACTATGCTGTGATTCTTGATAATGCTGAAGCTCCATCTGAGTTGCATTTTGTGCAAGATCTTCTTGCACATAGTGAAATCAGGTATGCATTGACCCAACCTTCAACCTTTTCGAGCCAACAAGTTCTAACATTTTGGAGGACTGGAAACTTTAATAATGGTGGTCAAAATGGTACTCCTAGTATTGTTTTCGAAGTGGACGATTCTACATATGGGGTAACTCCTGGTACAATTCGCAAGGCCCTACATCTACCAGAAGGATGTACTTTTTCAACCCCGGAGGAATCAGCTCTTAAAGAGTTCATGGCTAGTTTGGGGTATGAGCAGAGTTTGGCAAAGCTTGGGCAGTTGAAATGGCTCATATCAGAAAGGAATGGAGCTCCTTCTTTGACTGCATCATTAAAGCTTTTGGGAATAAATGTTCAAACTTTGATGTTATTCCTATAATGAGTCAACACATCGGGTATGCTATCATTAACCAAACTCATTTTGATTTTGCAACTGCTGTGATAGGTTTTATTGGGGATAGGATGATAGAAGATAGGAATGTTGTCTACTTTGCTAGATTTTGTCAGCTTATTTTTAACCATTGTTGTGCTGATAAACCCCAACCTACCACTGACTTAACTCCATCTTTCAAAATTGCAAAACGAGCCTTTAATGATTTGGTAAATGCTGATCTTAAGAAAAGGGTGGTTAGACCTTTACATATTCCTCAGTCTGTAAAACAGATCTTGGTAAATGTTGATCCTGACACCTATAGATCTGTCTATACAGATATCCAACCAACCACCACCTCCCAAACACCACAGAAACCATCAAACATACCACTCATACTACTCAACCTACCCTCAGACAGTATCTCAAATCATATCTCTCCACTTCACAGACAGTTCGACCTTCATCCTCAGCACCTACTATGAAGCCTTCATCTTCCAAGGCTAAGAGGACAAAGACTGTTTCTCAAACACCTCAAAAGAGAAGGAGGATTGTTTTGAGAGATGAATCTGATAGTGAGGAACAGGTTTCTACTTCAGAACCTGTTAATAAAGAAGCTGAGAAAGTTCCTTCTCAGAAGGATTCTGCAATTGGGGGATCTAGTCTTCTCAAAAAACTTAGACGAATGACTATTGATGACACTCCCAAGGAATCCATATCTTCAAAGATATACAAGAAACAGAGGGCAAAAAGGCCAGTTTCAGATGATGAGGAAGAAGCAACTAAGGAAGGAGATCAGGAATCTCTGATCTCACAAGAACCAGAACCTACTAAGGCCACTGCTTCTCCATTAACTTCAACTAAGGAAGCTGTTACTGAAAAGGCCAACACACCTTCTATATCTCCTAAGACTGTATCTCCTGTTAATTCACGCACAAGTGCTGATATTGATATCCAGAACTTGGTTGTGCCTGAAGTACTTTACTTAGAAGCTCCAACAACAACTAATCCATCAACAACACCTGTTACTGATGCTGCTCAAACTCCAGAATTATCTACTACACCTTCTCTGCATCTAGATGCTGATGATCAGAATATAGGTGAGTATCAGGATATGGCTGTTGATCAGAACTTGGAATCAGATCAGCAATTAGAGGATGATCCTGAAGCCTCTATTGCTACTTATACTGTTGTTTTATCAAAAGATACTGATTCTGAAAGTTCTGATGCTGTAAATGCTGGAGAAACTGGTGATGTTGCTCCAAATGAAGATGTTGATGAAGCAGGTCCTTCAGGACATGCTCCTCAACAAACTGTTCTTAAATCTGAACTTGTTAAGAAGTTTGTTACAAGAGAAGCACCAGTGCCTTGGAGTGAAACTCCTGCAGGACAGGAGTGGACTAAGGAATGGAACTCAGTTACCTGTGCTCCATCTGCACAACATCTTGCTGAGCACTTGACAAAAGCTGATGAAATGTTAAATACTGATGATTTCAAAACACAGCTTCGAGTCACTGCATTGAGTACTAAACATTTACAAGGTCTCCATTCAACTACTCATGCAGAGTTACATTATCTTAGGGAAGAACTCATGAAGCAAGAACAAGTTCAGAAGATTGATAAGAAAAAGTTCTTCCAACCTACCTTTGATATAGTTGCTTATATTGAGAAGACTCAAGAGAACCAACAAGCTCAGATTGATGATATTCTGAAAAATCAAGCTTCTCAGCAATCTCAACTTAATGAAATCCAAGCCTCAGTGGAATTGCTTGTCTCTCTTCTATTACCTGCTGATGCCAAAAAGGGGGAGAAAGTAATTAAGTCCAAATGCAAAACTGATAAGACACTGAAGGGGAAGGATGATGAAAAGGATGACCAAGGAAACTCTGGAATGGGTAGAGGTCATAATCAAGGTAGAGGTTTCTCATCAAGAAAAGCTGAAATCATAAGTCATAGGACAAGTTCTGATACTGGAAAAAGAATTAGTTCTGCTACTGGTAAAAGGATAAGTTCTGATGAACTTTTAGGTCTTGATGAAGAAATGTCAAGACAGTTATTTCTTCAGGAAAATCCAGGAATGGACTTGGAGAGTTTAATGGAAGAAGAAGCCAGGCATAAATCAGAAAAAGTCACATCTAAATCTGAAGCTTCTGGTAAAAAGACACTTCCAAAACTCAAAGACATTGTGATAAAAGAAAGGAAAAATACTGAAGCAACATTGGCTAAATCACAACCACAGATAGATCCAAGATCCAAGGGTAAAGAAAAAGTTGGTGAAGCTATCAAGGTTTATGTGCCTCCTGAGAATGAAGAAATCACTGATGAAAAGGATGATCTTGCTCTGACTTCAAGAAAAGTTTTTAAGACAACCTCTGACATGGCTCAAGTTATTCATAGTCAAGAGACAGTAAGTTCTGATATTCCGAAGAAGCAAGTAACCTCTGACATAGCTCAAGTTAACTTGATATCAGAAGATAAATCAAAGACACTCATACCAGGATTCACTAAAGCAAAACAGACTCAACCTTTGAAGACTGCTGCAAGTGGTTTTGAAGCAAGAGTAGTTACTGGAAAGGAAGCAAGAGATAAAACTGGATTGAGAAGTACTGATGAAAGAAGAATACAGAACACTACCAATGATCCAACTTCCTTGAGTGAACCAGGTATTGGAGCAACTCCTGAGAGATTGAATCAACTGGAATCTGTACAAATGGTTTATCATACCTACTTGAAAGAACACATCTTGTTGTACTTCATGACATATGGTAGGGTTTATCATATAAGGCAAAATGCCATTCCATTGAAGTATTTTAAAGAACTGGAGCATGTACTATTCTTACTTCAAGTGAATGACAAATTAACAGAAAGTGCTGCAAACTATTTGAAGGATCAGATTCAGAGACAGAAAAGGCTTTATTCTGTTAAGTCTGACAGCACATATCTTCCAAAGTATAGAGATCACAAGGGTGATATAGTTGAAATGAAGCCCAACACTGCTAAGATTATAACTACCTTTCTGGGTTACAGGGCTGTGGAATTCAATCTTGAGTCTGATAAAGCATATTTGATCAGACTGGATCAGGATATAAGAAAAGCTAAGATTAATAATCTCAGGGCTGTAATCTTTCAAATTGGTGAAGATACTACAGAGCTTAAAGATGCTAAAAGGAGGATGATTGACGAACTTAGATATGCTGAGAAATGTTTGTTGAAGAACTATCTCAGAACAACTCCTGACATCAGAGTGATCAGAAGATGAAGCCAAGTCAAGATCTACAACTGCTCAAATTCTGATATTTGTACAGACTGAAGTTGTTATCAGAAGTTAAAAATTGGTAAAGCTTTAAGGACTGTAAGTTATAGTTATCTAGTCTAATTCTCATGCATTTGTACTTAATGTTTTTGACACTATCAAATATCTGTTAAACTTGTATATTATGATAATTTACAAGTTGGGGGAGATTATTAGATATATTTGATAATGTCATGGCTAATAAGATTTATGTTTAGTTTTCAGATCTTAAACTGGATAAATCAGTACTTACTGGAAGTCAGAACTTAAGGATATCAGTACTTATATTAACAGAAGATAATCATCAGAAGATGGATATCAGAACTTAAGTACTGAATGATGTTCAGATAAGGACATCAGCTGATTAAAGGAAAGAAGATCGAGATAAACATAAGAAGAGATATGCATGAAGAAGGAATTCTATGAAGAATAGAATACTTGGAAGAAAAGATATCTGATTGATATATTTTAGGAAGCAGAATTATATTCCATATCAATTAGTGATTATCTTGTAAGTGTGTAGTATATAAACACAGACATAGGGTTTACACTATAAGTGTTATCATATTCGAGAAGATTATTCATCCAAACCTTAGTAGCTCTCGTGATATTTGTTCATCACTGAGAGGTAACAGTTTCATACTGTAACAGAGTTTATTGTTTCAATAAAGTTTGTTTTCTGTTAATTGAGTTATTAAAGTTCGATTTGATTGTACTTTACACTGTATTCACCCCCTCTACAGTGTGTGTGTGTGTGACCTAACAGCGTTTGTGCTCACCAAGGTGAGTGAGGATTTAAAGACAGATTATGCTAGTTATTTTCTGAAGAATGATTCCAACTATTGGTGGGAGTCTACGCAAGAATTAAAATGAGAAGGTCCTGTCCCCTCGACCAGATTCACAGAACTGTTCTTGGAGAAATACTTTCCGGACTGTCTCCAAAGTCAGATGGAGATGGAATTTTTAGAATTGAAGCAAGGAGATAGGAGTGTTATGGAGTATTAAGCAAAGTTTACGGAGTTGGCCCGTATAGCACCAGAATATGTAAGTTCGGAAGCTCAGCGAGTGAAGCAGTTTCAATAAAGGTTGAAGCCAGAAATAAGGAGTGGATTGTAGCTTTACAACTCAAGACATATACTTCGGTAGTTCAAGCTGCCTTAGTGATAGAAAGTGACCAGAGGTTAGCTGCAAATGAGCAGGGTGAGAAGAAAAGGAAATTTGAATGTGGACCTGCTAGGTCAGAATCAGGTGGAGTAAGTCAGAAGTTCCAGCGTTGGGGTGGAAAGAATAAAAATAAGAAGTTTCGAAGACAGAATTTACCCCCGGCTAAGCTTAGTACCACTTCAGTTAGTCCTTAGTTCTACCCCGACAAGGTTCAGCAAACCAGAGATGCGGTAGCATTGATTCGGAAAAGGTTAGAAGTAGCCCATGATAGGCAGAGAAAGAATGTGGATTTGCATAGGAAGGATATGAACTTTGAGATAGGAGCTCTGGTGTTACTAAATGTATCACTTTAGAAAGGGTTAGTGCGATTTGGTTAGAAAGGAAAACTTAGCCCCAGATTTATAGGACCATTTGAGGTTTTAAAGAAAGTAGGGAAGGTTGCCTAAGAGATAGTGTTACCACCGCAGTGGCAGCATATTCATAATGTATTCCATGTATCTATGTTGAAGCCCTATGTTCCTGATTCAAATCAAGTCATAGAATATGAACCGATTGAGTTTCAACCAGATTTATCCTATAGGAACAACTGATCCAAATTTTAGACCGTAAAGAACGAGTCCTTAGGAATAAGTCGATCCCCATAGTGAAAGTCTTGTGGAGAAATCCTCGAGCAGAAGAGTCTACTTGGGAATTAGAGTAAGACATGCTTGATAAATATCCTCACTTGTTTAGCTTATTCAGATTCTGGGGACATAATCTTTTTAAGGGGGAAGGATATAACGACTCGTGTATTTTCTTTTAATTTTAATATTTTAAAAGTGTAATAATTGAATAAATAATTAAATAAAATGTGTGTATTGATTTTTGGCAGCAGTGTGTTGATTTTTACTATTTATCTCTGATCTATTGATATATGGATTGGATTTTGTGATTTATTATTGAGATATGTGGTTTTGTTATGCTTTTAAAAGTGATTTTATTACAGTTTTAATTCCATAAAGATTTGGATTGTCTCTAAAATTTGTTTTATAATTTTATAATTTCAATAATTATTTTTAGGACTTTATAAAATTGAGAAATCAATATTTCACTAATTATTTATCTTTAAATGATTTTCTGATTATGTTTATTTGTAAAATCCATATTTAATTCCATAAATCTTCAAAAATCATGAAATTCATATTTTATTAAGTTTATAATATTCTAGTAAATTTTAAATTATTTTGGAAATTTTGGGATTATTTTCACCCGCGTGTTGTTTCATTTAATTGTTAAAAAGCGGGTATAAAGTGCACCTTAAAAAATTATTTAAAAATTTCGAAAATTATGTTTTTAATTACACCGGGATATTTCTGACATTTTGAGACTAGTTTGGATTTATTTTGATATGTTTACAATCACACTTTGTTTCGTTAAAATATGAAGTCGGGATAAAATCAGGTCCCCGGGTCTTCAGGTATACATGTTAATAAATTAACACGTATCCGATTTTTGCAGGACATGTGTGGCAGCCTTATCAATTCCTTTAAAACATCAGTTTCCCTTTTATCTTGGTTGTGCCTCTCAAACAATCTCGATTCTCTCTCTGTTTCGTTTCTTCGATTGTCTCTCCTTCTCCACCTCCCTCCTTCCTCCTGTTTCTTCTCCACTTCTGTTCTCCCATTTTCCATCATTCCCGGTGAGTTTTCCGACCACTGTTTTGGTTCTTTTTCCGGTCGGGTATTCGGTTCCGTACTTGCTTTATTTGTGAATATATATATATATATATACATATGTATATGTATATAATCAGTCGAGTTGTGTGCCTTGCTTTCTTGTTTTGCTGCCTTCTCTCCTGTTTTTCCGGTTGTCGCCGGCTCCGTCCGGTGAGGCGGCCGCGTGTGTATATATATCTATTATGTTCGTGTGTTTTTGGTTGGGTTCTTGAAACTGTGACTTGATAAAATTCTGATGTTTATTTTTATTAATTAACTATGTAGGAAATTAATTTTGAGTAATATTCGTGATATGAATATTCTTGCGGATTTTTTTTTATAATCGGTGCAATTTTTGTGTTGGAATTCGAGTAATCGAGTGCCCCGAGAATTTTTCCGCCGTCCGCGATGAATTTTTATGAGCGGAAGGTGGACGGTGATGACGTTGTTCCGAGTCCTAAATTTTATAAACAAATAAAATGATTTGTATAAAATGTTTTTGAAAATAAATTATATTGTTAGATATATTTGATAATGTCATGGCTAATATGTTTTATGTTTAACTTTCAGATCTTACTAAACAGGATAAATCAGTACTTAACTGTTGATCAGTACTTATACTGGAAGTCAGGACTTAAGGATATCAGTACGTATGTTATCAGGAGATAATCATCAGAAGATAGATATCAGAACTTAAGTGCTGAAGGATAATCAGATAAGGACAGTAGCTGATTAAAGGAAAGAAGATTGAGATAAACATAAGAAGAGATATGCATGAAGAAGGAATTCCGTGAAGAATGGAATACTTGGAAGAAAAGATATCTGATTGATATATTTTAGGAAGCAGAATTATATTCCATATCAATTAGAGATTATCTTGTAACTGTGTAGTATATAAACACAGACATAGGGTTTATACTATAACTATTATCATTATTAGAGAAGATTATTCATTGTAACCCTAGCAGCTCTCGTGATATTTATTCATCACTGAGAGGTAACAGTTCCATACTGTAACAGAGTTTATTGTTTCAATAAAGTTTGTTTTCTGTTACTTAAGTTCTTAAAGTTCGATTTGAGTGTACTATACACTGTATTCACCCCCTCTACAGTGTGTGTGTGACCTAACAATTGGTATCAGACCTACTCTGTTAACACACATACAATTAAAGATCCAAACACAATCATGTCGGACACAGAAACTCCAACTAAGCCTACCACAACTGAGGAACCACCAAAGACACAAATTCAGAGTCGGTATGAGACCATCAGAGTCCCCATACTGAGACCATCTGAATATCCCATATGGAAGGTAAGGATGACCATGTTCCTGGAAGCAACAGATCCAGAATACCTTGATAGAATCAAGGAAGGCCCTCACAAACCAACAAAGCTCGCTGTTGCAGTTGCAGGTGAAGCAGCAAAGACCGTACCAAAGGAGAAGAGTGATTATACTGCTGAAGACATAGCATCAATTGCTAAGGATGCTAAGGTACGACACTTACTACATAGTGCCATTGATAATGTAATATCAAACAGGGTAATCAACTGCAAGACTGCTAAGGAGATATGGGATGCTCTGGAAACAAGGTGTCAGGGAACTGACACAATTAAGAAGAACAGGAAGACAATACTCACTCAAGAGTATGAACACTTTGACTCAAAGGCTAATGAGTCATTGAATGATTTATATGATAGATTTGTCAAACTTTTGAATGATTTGTCATTGGTTGATAAAGAGTATGATCTTGAAGATTCAAACCTTAAGTTCCTGTTAGCTCTTCCTGAATGTTGGGATTTGAAGGCAACGACAATAAGAGATAACTACAATCTTGATGAAACAACTCTTGACGAAATCTATGGAATGCTCAAGACTCATGAGCTGGAGATGGAACAAAGAAGCAAGAGGAAAGAAGGAAAGTCAAGGACAGTTGCTCTTAAGGCTGAAGAAGAATTCCCCAAAGCAGATTCCTCAAAGAAAGACAAGGGTAAAGCTCTTTTCATAAAGTCTGATACTGAGTCATCAAGTTCTGAGAGTAATGATGACTCAGATTCTGAAAGCTTGCCTGAGACTGATGCTGATGAGGAGATGATGAAGCTGTGTGCTCTTATGGTGAAAGGAATCACAAAGATTGCATATAGGAAGTTCAGGAAGGGAAAGAAGTTTTCCAGGAAAGGCATAAGTTCTGATAAGAAGAATTTCAGAAGATCTGAAGGCAGAGGAGGAAAGTCTGACAGAGGAGATTACGCCAATGTTAAATGCTATAACTGTGGTGAGAAAGGCCACATATCTCCTGACTGCAAGAAGGTAAAGGGTGGCAAAGGCAAGGCTCTTGTCACAAAGCAGAAAAGCTGGACAGACACCCCAGACTCTGAAAGTAAGGAGAACTATGCATTGATGGCAAATGCTGATAAAGAAAGTGCTGAGAGCAGTTCTGAAGCTGCTGAAACAAAGGTACCTCAGACTACTTATGCTTTTCATACTGATGATATTAATGAGTTTAGAAGATATCTTAAAACCATGTTTGTTAGCTATAGAGATCAAACTTTAACATGTGAAAGATTAACTTCTGAAAATCTTGCATTTAAGAAAAGGAATGATTTCTTAGAAAAAGAGTTAGTCATGTTCCATCAAACTCAGAAGGATAGAGATGATGCTTTTTATGTTAGGAATGAAGTGCTAAAATTAAATGAATCTCTAAAAACTGAGTTAGAAAAGGAAAGAGAGATTATCAGGACTTGGACTAACTCTGGCAAAACAACTCAAAATTTGCTAAGTAGTGGAAACTGGAAAGAGGGCTTAGGTTATGGAGAAGATAAGAAAGATAAAGGAACTGAAGAAATTAAGTCTGTTGATAAGCAAAAGCCAAAGTTAAAACCTGTTAAGTTTGTAACTGTAAAGTCTGAAAATGAAAAATCAGAAGTTACAAAGGAATCAACTTCTGACAAACTAAAACAGGAAAAGACAGCTGAAGTGAACATAGGCTTAATGACGAAGAAGCAGCTTAAATATAAGCTGAAAGATGTTAAGAATGCAAACAAGGTAAAATCACCTAGGAAAAATAGGAATGGAAAGGAAGGTGTGAATAAAAGCAATGATTATAAACCTGTTCCTGATGCTCCTAGGAAAACATGTCATAACTGTGGAAGTTCTAACCATCTGGCCTCTTTTTGCAGGAAGAATAAGAATATTAACTCCTTACCTTCAAAATCAGGAGTTAAGAGTCAGTCTGTTAGATACAAACCACAAAATCCTTGTTTTCATTGTGGTAGTTTATGGCATTCCATTTATACTAGTAAGGAATATCATAGTTTGTACTATGATTATTATCAAATAAAACCTTCTTTGAAGAAAGTTTCCATTGTTCCTTCTAGTGTAAATTCTGATTCAAAGTCTGATAGTGTAAGTTCTGATAAGAAAAATGTTAACATAAACTCTGATGCTAAATCCGCTGCAAATGTTAACAAACTTATTAAGGCCAAAGGATCCAAGCAAGTCTGGGTCCTTTAAACTAATAATTAGTGGTCTTTGTGATTGCAGGGCAACATGAAAAATATTCTAGTTCTGGATAGTGGATGTTCAGGACATATGACTGGAAATAAGGCCCTGCTATCAGACTTTGTGGAGAAAGCTGGCCCAAGTGTTTCTTATGGAGATGGCAACATTGGAAAAACATTGGGATATGGCAATATCAATCTTGGAAATGTCATAATTAAACAAGTAGCTCTGGTCTCAGGACTTAAACACAACCTACTGAGTATAAGTCAAATCTGTGACAGAGGTTATCATGTTGATTTCTTTGAAGAACACTGTGAAATTGTGAGTAAATCTAAAGGCAAAGTTGTTCTGAAAGGATACAGGCGTGGTAACATTTATGAAGCTAAGCTTTCAACAAGTACTGATGGTTCTGCAATTTGTCTAATGAGTAGAGCATCAATTGAAGAAAGCTGGAAGTGGCATAAGAAACTCTCTCATTTAAATTTCAACAATATAAATGAACTGGTCAAGAAAGATCTTGTGAGAGGATTGCCAAACACAGTATTTGCTCCTGATGGTCTTTGTGATTCATGTCAGAAAGCCAAACAAAGAAAATCTTCATTCAAGAGCAAGACTGAATCATCAATTCTTGAGCCTTATCATCTAATACATGTTGATCTATTTGGTCCAGTAAATATCATGTCTATTGCAAAGAAGAAGTATGCGTTGGTCATAGTGGATGAGTTCACCAGATACACATGGGTGTATTTCTTGCACACAAAAAGTGAAACTGCATCTATCTTGATTGATCATGTCAAACAGCTGGATAAAATGGTCAAAGATTCTGTAAAATTTTAAGGAGTGATAATGGCACTGAGTTCAAGAATTTGATAATGGAAGAGTTCTGCAAAAGCCATGGAATAAAGCAGGAATTTTATGCTCCTGGAACTCCACAGCAAAATGGAGTTGTTGAATGGAAGAATAGAACTCTCATTGAAGCTGCACGTACAATGCTTGAAGAAGCAAAGCTTCCAACCTATTTCTGGGCTGAAGCTGTGCAGACTGCTTGTTTTACTCAAAATGCAACACTCATTAACAAGCATGGAAAAACACCATATGAGATGGTGAAGAAAAAGAAGCCAAATCTGAAATATTTTCATGTATTTGGATGCAAGTGTTTTGTTCTCAAGACTCATCCTGAACAGCTATCAAAGTTTGATCTAAAAGCTGATGAAAGAATCTTTGTTGGATATCCACTTTCCACAAAAGCCTTCAGAGTCTATAATTTGATAACAAAAGTGGTCATAGAATCTATCAGTGTCTCTTTTGATGACAAGAAGATCACTGGTCTTGAAGATTTCATTGACCATGATCAGCTGAGATTTGAAAATGAAGACTCAAATTCTGATACTGAAAATCCTGACAGTCTAATTCCTGATACTGTAAACTCTGATGGATTAAACTCTGATGTTATTAAAACTGTGGTCACTACGTCAAAGGAAGATGCACCTATGCAGGGGGAGCATACTCAAGATCCTACCACATCTCAAGAAACATCAGAACATGCATCTGGCTCTTCAAGTCTTGATTCGTCAAGTTCTGATAAGCCAAGTTCTGATAGTGCTGAAAATCTAAATACTGAAGAATCCAACTCAGAGAGCATAGTTTTAGGGGGAGCATCAGAAAATGAAAATGAAGATAGCATGGATCATGGGGGAGCATCCAGTTCTAGAGAAAACCTTCCATCTGCAAGGAAGTGGACAAAATTACATACACCTGATTTAATAATTGGAAATCCTGATGCAGGTGTCAGAACTAGAACAGGTATTTCAAATGAATGTCTTTACAATTATTTTCTCTCTCAGACTGAGCCAAAGAAAGTGGAAGAAGCTCTTCAAGATGCTGATTGGGTACAAGCAATGCAGGAAGAGTTGAATGAATTTGAAAGAAACAAAGTCTGGACCCTAGTGCCAAGACCAAAGAATAGATCTGTTGTTGGTACAAAGTGGGTATTCAGAAACAAAACTAACAGTGATGGCATAATTACAAGGAATAAGGCAAGGCTGGTTGCAAAAGGATATTCTCAACAGGAGGGAATTTATTATGATGAAACATTTGCACCAGTTGCTAGGTTAGAAGCCATAAGGATATTTCTGGCTTATGCTTCTCACAAAAAGTTTACTGTCTTTCAAATGGATGTGAAAAGTGCTTTTCTCAATGGAGAATTGGAGGAAGAGGTATATGTTGAACAACCTCCAGGTTTTGTAGATACCAAACATCCAGATTATGTCTACAGGCTTGATAAAGCACTTTATGGACTTAAGTAAGCTCCTAGAGCATGGTATGAGACTTTAGCTCAGTTTCTTCTGGAAAGTGGATTCAACAGAGGGACAATAGACAAAACACTGTTCTACCTCAACCATGGAAAGGACTTACTTCTGGTCCAGATTTATGTTGATGATATCATTTTTGGATCTACAAATGACAAACTTTGCAAGAAGTTTGCCAATCTAATGCAGTCAAGATATTAGATGAGTATGATGGGGGAACTTAGCTATTTTCTGGGCCTTCAAGTCAAGCAGAATGAGGAAGGCACTTTTATTTGTCAAACCAAGTACACCAGAAACTTGCTGAAGAAATTTGGAATGCAAGATTGTTCAAGTGCATCCACTCCAATGGCCACTGCTACAAAACTGGATAAGTATACCGGTAAATTAGTAGATATTACTGACTACAGAGGTATGATTGGCTCTCTACTCTATCTAACTGCTAGTAGACCTGATATCATGTATGCTACCTATCTTTGTGCAAGATTTTAAGCAGATCCAAGAGAACGTCACTTAACAGCTGTAAAAAGAATCTTTACGTATCTTAAAGGAACAGCTGCTCTAGGATTATGGTATCCTAGAGAATCAGATTTTAAACTAACAGGTTACTCAGATGCAGATTTTGCAGGGTGCAAAATTGACAGGAAAAGCACAAGTGGAAGCTGCCAATTTCTTTGAGGCAGATTGGTTTCTTGGTACAGCAAGAAACAAAAGTCAATTTCCACATCAACTGCAGAAGCAGAGGATATTGCTGCAGGAAGCTGTTGTGCACAGATTCTTTGGATGAAGAATCAGTTACTGGATTATGGGTTAACATATTTCAAAATCCCTATTTACTGTGATAATCAAAGTGCTATTGCTATGACAGGTAATCCAGTTCAACACTCTATGACAAAGCACATCAGCATCAGGTACCACTTCATCAGGGAACATGTGGATGAAGGTACAGTGGAATTGCATTTTGTTCCCACAGATCAACAACTGGCAGATATCTTCACAAAACCACTGTGTGAAGCTACTTTTACAGTATTGGTAAATGAACTTGGAATGGTTTCAGGTTCTTTCTCTAAATCTACTTAGACTTGTTCTGTGTTATCAGACTTTATGCTCAGTATTTACAGAATTAATCTCATTGTATATTCTGTGCTTAATTGATAAATGTCTTTAAGTACTGAGTGTTGTCTGATATATGTTTCTAAACTCTGATAAGTGATATGTCTGTTCTAGTACCTATTCAATCCTATGAGGATAACTGTGCTAGATACTGACCTAGTAGTCTTCAATAAACAAATGATTCCATGTAAGAAGTAATAATTTCAGTGGAAATCTTATGACACTAGCAAATTCTGATAATTGAGCTTAGTTAAGTTTACTTTGTATATCTTATTACTAAGTCACAAATTAGAATAATGCTACTCATCTGTTAAGTTCTGATACTAGTAAAACTGCTGAATGTACTAAGTGCTGATAAACCTCACTTATCAAAAGAAAAAGCAAAAAGATCAAAGAATAAAATCAGGTACTCCTTTGAGATCTAGAGTAAAAATGTGGAAGGGACGACCCAAGTGCATTGCTGGTATTAAGTAAATATGCATTAGAAAAGTAAAATATTTTCTTGGTGACTTTTCACACTCTATGATTACTGAAGAAATACTCTGATAATAGAATAAATTCTGATAAACAGTCGTGACTCACTTACACTGAGAAGCCAATGTAAAATAGAATTGCAAAAGATGCATAAAATTAGCACAAAACAGTTGAGGTGGACTCAAGCATAAACTCATTCATCAGTAGGTTTCAGGACAATGACAGCTCATTAGCATAATTTTAATTATGCCTTATTTCTAAGATGTACTGAAGTGAATCAGACTTTACTCTTTGTCTGTTATTTAGCTTAATGCACACACTAATCACTCCATCTGAATGATGAAAATTTATGTGGTGGTCTATGTTATTTTAGATAAACAGTCATTGTGTCACTTTGCACTAATTCTGAGGACAAGTTCTAGTTACATGTTCTAATGATTAAGTTCTGAAGTCTATAACTTAGAACTTGTATGAGTATTTACTAAGATGGGCATTCCTTTTTCGAGTTAAGAAATTATGTTCAGATGACTGTTAAGTTCTGATATAAGTCTAAGTTCTGATATTACAGTCTAATGTTTTACTTGACTTATCTGTGAATAAAATTTAATAACAGTCTCAGTTAATAATTGAATATGTTGAAGTGGAAGATTAATAGTCACTATGATTAGGATTAATGGTATTCGTACTTGAACAGTTCACTGTTTCTTGTGTCTTGTGCGGTCTAGACCATGATTCCTCTTTCCAATGAATGTTATTCTTTTTCAAAGTCTAGGGAGACGAGGTAGAATTAATTCTACCTGTCAGCATTCAATTTCTTTGCGTCTCCTGGCATTCTCTTGTCTATATAAGCAACCACTTCACATCAGTCTTTCCATCACATTCTTCTCACACACTTATCCTCCTTTTTCTTTCAAAAACACAATGGTCAGATACAACATGTTTTTGAACTACCAAACCTTCAATATGGAGCTAAGTTATGCCGAGTGGCAGCAGGAATGGCATGTCTCAGCCATTCCTGAGGAGATATGGGACTCTGTCCCATAGGAGGTACTGACACGCCTCCTGTTCTTCTATATGGAATACCATCGCCATCTGGAGCGATTGGAGGAGGAAAGGCTGGAAGCTCTCCGCCAACAAGAGCGAATCATCAGACTCGCCATTCTGTTTGTCGAGAGTAGGAAGAAGAAGATGACTTAATCTCGTCTTCTTCCTGTTTTTCTTCATCATCAGCTTTGTCAGGCTTCTTAGCTAGGACTAAGGCTGTTGATGTTAGGATTAGAAGCTTAGGGAAAATCTTGTATAAGTATTGATTTAATTTCCATTTCATAAATGTATTGTCTTGATATATTAATGAAAGTTGTTTTTACTTCAAGATTTTGTCTCTGAGTTATTTTGTCTTGTGTTGATAAATCCTGATTGATATTCTGATGACCATATAAATTTTGTTTTATATTAAGTTCTGATTCATTTTCAGCACTTACTTATCTAATTTATCTTGGTCATTTTCATGTGATGTATTTTCAGAATATTAATGATGCAGTGAAAAATAATTCAATCAGTGCAACGGTTTAAATTTTGAATCAAAACTGTTTCTCTTTATAAATGGAACGGTTTTTCCTTGAAACTAGGCAACTGGGTAAGTAATGATTCCTGTTTTCTCGAGCCCAGTAACTGTCCGTTATTACTGCATGTCTGACAGGTGTCCAACGGTAACATTTTTGTTCAGAGTATAAGTACAACAGAGAGAAGATTTCTTTAATCTTTTATTTTCTTTATACTTTATCTCTCTCCTTACTTTTACTCTCCTTCTCCTTCTTTCTCACGTTGGTTTTTCATACAGACATTATCTCAAACACCTAACAGGCATACTTGAATCTCAATATTTTTTTACATGGCACCAAAGGATTTAATCATTGATGGAGCTAAGTTTGTCCCTAACAACTATGCTGCAGTTCTTGATCACACTGAAGCTCCATCTGAATTGCACTTTGTGCAAGATCTTCTTGCACATAGTGAGGTTGGGTATGCGTTAACACAGCCTGAATTCTTTTCAAGCCAACAAGTTCTGAGGTTTTGGAGGACTGGACTTTTTGATGATGGTGGTCAACGTGGAACTCCCAGTATTATCTTCTAAGTGGGTGATTCATCCTTTGTAGTCACTCCTGGTACAGTACGCAGGGCTTTACAGCTTCCAGAAGATTATACTTTCTCAATTCCAGAGGACTCAGCCCTTCGGGAGTTAATGGCTGAATTGGGATATGAAAAGAGTCTGACGAAACTTGGATAGTTGAAATGGGCTAATATCATAAGAGAATGGAGTTTCTTCTTTGATTGCATCACCAAAGCTTTTGGAAACAAATGTTCGAATTTTGATGCTATTCCCATTATGAGTCAGCACATCGGGTATGCAATTATCAATCAAACTCATTTTGATTTTGCAACTGCTTTAATTGGTTTTATTGGGGATATGATGACAGAGGATCGAGATGTTGTTTATTTTGCTAGATTCTGTCAACTTATTTACACTTATTGTACTGATGAACCTCAGTTAGTCAGCACCCAAACCCCACCTTTTAAGGTTGCAAAACGATAATTTAATGACCTGGTAAATGCTGATACTAAGAAAAAAGTGCTTAGACCATTACAGATTCCTAAGTCTGTAAAACAGATCCTGGTAAGTGCTGATCCTGATACTTATAGATCTGTTTACTCTGATGTCCAACCAACTCCAAACACCTAAAATCCATCAACCTCAGTACCTACCTCTCATTCTACTCAACCTACCCTCAGAACATATCTCAAATCCTATCTCTCCACTTCACAGACTGCTCAACCTTCATCTTCAGCACCTACTGTGACGCCGTCATCTTCCAAGCCAAAGAGGACAAAGAATGTTCCTCAAACACCTCAAAAGAGAAGGAGGATTGCCTTGAGAGATGACTCTGATTCTGAGGAACCGGTTCCTGCTAGAGAACCTGTTGTAACTGAAGCTGAGAAAGAGGTTTCTCAGAAGGGTTCTGAAATTGGGGGTTCTAGGCTTCTCAAGAGGCTTAGACGAATGATAGTTCCTGAAACTTCCAAGGAATCCAAATCAACAAGGAAGTACAAGAAACAGAGGGCACAAAGGCCAGTTTCAGATGATGAAGAGGAAGCAGCTAAGGAAGGGGATCAGGTATCTTTGATCTCACAAGACAAGGAATTTGTTCCAGTCACTTCTTCTCCATCAACTCCATCTCTGGAAGCTGTATCTGACAAGGCTAACTCACCATCTGTGTCTCTTGTTGATCCAGGCACAAGTGCTGAAATTGATATTCAGAACCTGGTTGTGCCTGAAATACTTTTCTTAGAAGCTCCAACAGCAAATAATCCTTTCACAACACCTGTTACTGATGCTATTCAAACTCCAGAGTTATCAACAACACCTTCTTTGCATCAAGATGTTGATGATCAGACTTTAGGTGAGCATCATGATTTGGATGTTGATCAGAACTTAGTATCAGATCAGCAATTAGAGGATGCTGAAGCCTCCATTGCTACTCACACTGTTGTCTTATCCGAAGATACTGATTCTTTAAGTTCTGATGCTGCAAATATTGGAGATACTGGTGATGCTGCTCCAACTGTAGATGCTGATGAAGCAGGTCCTTCAGGACATACTCCTCAACAGACTCTTCCTAAGTCTGAACTGGTAGAGAAGTTTGTTACTGGGGCTGCAACAGCACCAGTACCTTGGAGTGAAACTCCTGCAGGTCAGGAGTGGACTAAGGAATGGAACTCAGTTTCATGTGTTCCAAATGCATTACATCTTGCTGAGCACTTGACTAAAGCTGATGAAATGTTAAATTCTGATGATTTTAAAACCCAGCTTAGAGTCACTGCATTGAGTACTAAACATCTACAAGGTCTTCATTCAACTACTCATGCAGAGCTACACAAGATTCTGGAGAACTTTATCAAACAAGAACAAGTTTGGAAAATTGATAAGAAAAAGTTCTTTCAACCTACCATTGACATGATTGCTTATATTGAGAAAACTCAAGAGAAACAACAAGCTCAGATTGACGACATTCTGACAAATCAAGCTTCTCAGCAATCTCAACTTACTGAAATCCAATCCTCAGTGGAATTACTTATCTCTCTTTACTACCTGCTGATGCCAAAAAGGGGGAGAAGGTAATTAAGTCCAAATGCAAAACTAACAAGACACTGCAAGGAAAGGATGATGGAAATGATGATCAAGGATACTCTGGAATGGGTAGCGGTCATAGTCAATGTAGAAGGTTTACATCAAGACAAGCTAGTCACAGGGCAAGTTCTGATACTGGGAAAAGAATAAGTTCTGCTGCTGGTTAAAGGATAAGTTCTGATGAACTTCTAGATCTTGATGAAGAAATGTCAAGACAGTTATTTCTTCAAGAAAATCCAGGAATGGACTTGGAAAGTTTAAAGGAAGAAGAAGCCAGACTTAAATCAGAGAAAGTCACATCTAAATCTGAAGCTTCTGGTGAAAATCACTTCCAAAACTTAAAGGCATTATGATCAAAGAAAGGACACATATTGAAGCAACATTGGCTAGATCACACCCACAGATAGATCCAAGATCCAAGGGTAAAGAAAAGGTTGGTGAACCTATCAAGGTTTATGTACCTCCTGAGGAAGAAGAAATTGCTGATGAAAAAGATGATCTTGCTCTGACTTCAAGAAAAGTTCTTAAAACAACCTCTGACATGGCTCAAGTTGTTCAGAGTCAATAAATTGTAAGTTCTGATATTCAGAAGAAGCAAGTAACCTCTGATAGAGCTCAAGTTAACTTGATATCAGAAAATAGATCAAAGACACTCCTACCAGGATTCACTAAAGCAAAACAGACTCAATCTTTGAAGACTACTGCAAGTGGTTTGAAGCAAGAGTAGTTACTGGAAAGGAAGCTAGAGATAAAACTGGATTGGGAAGTGCTGATGAAAGAAGAGTACACAACACTACCAATGATCCAACTTCTTGAGTGAACCAGGTATTGGAGCAACTCCTGAGAGATTGAATCAACTAGAATCTGTACAGATGGTTTACCATACCTACTTGAAAGAATATATCATGTTGTATTTCATGACAGATGGTAGGGTTTATCATATAAGACAAAATGCCATTCCATTGAAGTATTTTGAATAATTGGAGCATGTACTTTCTTACTTCAAGTGGATGACAGAATAACAGGGACTGCTGCAAACTACTTAAAAGAACAGATTCAGAGACAGAAAAGGTTTTATTCTGTTAAGTCTGACAGCATATATGTTCCAAAGTACAGAGATCACAATGGTGATATTGTTGATATGAAGCCTAATACTGCACAGATCAGAACGTATCGTGGTATTAAGGGACTTGAATTCAATCTAGAGTCTGATAAAGCTTATTTATAAGACTAGATCAGGAGTTGAGAAAAGCAAAGATCAATGATCTCAGAGCTGCAATCTTTCAAACTGGTGAAGATACTGCAGAGCTTAAAGATGTTAAAAGGAGAATGATTGATGAACTAAGATATGTTGAGAAATGTTTGTTGAAGAACTATCTCAGAACAACTCCTGACATCAGAGAGATCAGAAATGAAGAAGCCAAGTCGAAGATCTACAACTGCTTAAATTCTGATATTTATACAGACTGAAGTTGTTATCAGAAGTTGAAATTGGTAAAAACTTTAAGGACTGTAAGTTGTAGTTATCTAGTCTAATTCTCATGCATTTGTATTTAATGTTTTTGACATCATCAAATATCTGTTAAACTTGTATATTATGTTAATTTACAAGTTGGGAGAGATTGTTAGATATATTTGATAATGTCATGGCTAATATGTTTTATGTTTAGCTTTTAGATCTTACTGAACAGGATAAATCAGTACTTAACTGTTGATCAGTACTTATACTGGAATTCAGGACTTAAGGATATCAGTATGTATGTTATCAGGAGATAATCATCAGAAGATAGATATCAGAACTTAAGTGCTGAAGAATAATCAGATAAGGACAGTAGCTGATTAAAGGAAAGAAGATTGAGATAAACATAAGAAGAGATATGCATGAAGAAGGAATTCCGTGAAGAATGGAATACTTGGAAGAAAAGATATCTGATTGATATATTTTAGGAAGCAGAATTATATTCCATATCAATTAGAGATTATCTTGTAACTGTGTAGTATATAAACACAGACATAGGGTTTACACTATAAGTGTATCATTATTAGAGAAGATTATTCATTGTAACCTAGCAGCTCTCGTGATATTTGTTCATCACTGAGAGGTAACAGTTCCATACTGTAACAGAGTTTATTGTTTCAATAAAGTTTGTTTTCTGTTACTTAAGTTCTTAAAGTTCGATTTGAGTGTACTATACACTGTATTCACCCCCTCTACAGTGTGTGTGTGACTAACATAATTAAATAAGCATAAACCCTGATTAACTACTAACAGGATCAAACAGGATAAAGTTTGAGACACGATTACAACTACCAATCATAAATATAACTTACAACCCCAAAATAATATAAATAAACATAATCGATTCCGGCTTGGAACCGACAGATAAGCGATTGTATCTTTACAATTTTCCTTCTAAGCGCTTTGCTCACTCAAAAATACCACTACCTGCTCTGGCAATCGGAAGCCCTCAACACGATAGGGACCACCAGGTACGCTCTTACGAGCAGTGCGCCAAAGCTTGGCCATCTTCTTGCTTAACTGCCATGGTTAGATTAAAACAGAACATATGAGTATAAAACTCAGCAAGTAACTATAAAGCAGTTCTATGATATGAAATCTACAATATACTTTACCAATCTCAGGGCATTCTACTTTATTTGATCTAGGTTGCAGATTTCCATCTTTTGGGTTAAGGAAGGGTTATGAAGGAAAAATGTGGGGCTTTCAAGGAACAAGGCTCAAGCAGGGTGAAAGCCGACATTCATCACAAATCATTAAAGGATCAGAACATATCTTTCATAAAAAGGAAAACAACAATATTTCACTATACATAATCGGTTATATGATCAACAGATTAAAAGCAGGGTTCTCGAGCTTTAAGCTTCACATTATCTCAATCAACTCTTTTCAAAGTGATATAAACATTTCATTTTTCAAGAATCAATTACTGAACAGGATGTTTCAATTCCTTTTTAAAAATCAATATAGAACCCTTGATTGGATCTCTTATCTTTCATTTCATAATAATACGGGTGATCATCCCGTACCGACTCCATCCGGGTCTTTAAGGTACCAATCGGCATAAATTCAGCCTTAAGTTGGACTAGCCCCGCTAGCCTCTTACCATGACTGGACTAGTCCCACTAGCCTCTTACGTCCCAATCCAATCCATCAGGATTCGTTTGGAAAACCTTGAGGGAAAAGTGTGTTTTTAAATTCTTTATCATTACCAAGAATATGAATCATTCAGACTCTTTCGAGTCGAAACTCATTCTTAAGTCAAATGACAAGAAATCAAAGTTAAGGAAGGAAGTGATTCAAAGACAAGCAAGGAACAACTCTAAAGATTTTGAATCAAGTATAACAAGGTACTTAAATTAGAAGGATCAATATATTGTTTCAAGGATCAATAGGAAATATGGGGATCAAGAAATAAGGTACATTACAAGGGGTTCGTAAAGGTAATTATAGGGTTATAACAGTTCATGGCTTAACAAATACTTGAACAGAAAAGACAGGTTACCAAAGTGTCGAATCAAAAGCTTATCAATAATATGTTACAAGATCAAAGACAGGGGATCTCAAGTCATTAACAGGAGTTCATTAATTAAACAGTTCCATACTCTACATGGTATGAACAATAACATCTCTTATAACCATTTTCATAAGTAATGGGAGTACTTGCCTAAATTCGCTTCCCTGAAGGTTGAACTACTGCCACCTAGTATACCCTTCCTTTCCTAGCCTGAATCCCTCACACTCGAATCTACAATAAAACCAAAATCTTAATTAGTTTCTCAACTCTCGTTCCCGGAACGATTACTCAATATGATAGCTCGATTAGACCCTTGACTCGAATATACGAGTATAGCCTATACATAAGCAATAGCACAACAAACGTCATATACTTTACTCTTAACTTTATACCTTTATATACTCAACAATCGACTTATAAACATCCTATCTCAACTCGAAGTCAATCATACTTTATATTAGTACATATAGCTCTTTATACTTGAAATTCTTATACGAATTAAACAACGACAAAATTACAATAACGACCTAAAGTCATATTTAAACCACATGACAACCATAGTTAACACAAATCAACATTTGTAAAGTTCATGTTTAAACAAGATGATTTCAACAATATCATCAAGAACCGAGAAGCTCTCGGGTAAACACACACAAACACACACACATCGAGCTTGCATGCAAGTGGATATACACACATGCACACTCTAAACATAATTATATGTGTTTAACAAGGGATTTTGAGAAGGATTGGTGAGAGTTCTCAAAGGAACAAGTAGTATACCAAGAGAGAAAAAGAGAGCCGAGAGAGAGATGAGAGAGAGGAGAGGAGAGTAGCCGAGAGAGAGAGTGAGAAAGAAAGAGAGAGAAAAGAGAGAATGGTATGCACGGGGAAAAAAAGAAAAGAAAAGGGGGGAGGATGAGTTATAAATAATCAGGGACAAGGGCAATTTAGTACTTTACTAATCCCTTTTTAAATTGATTTACCTTTCTCTTTTACTCATAAAATATGGTGGAATAATAAATAATATCTCTCAGAAAGTTGAAATTATAGCGATTGACAATTTTAAAACGTAGATCTCGAAATTAGCTTTCCAACCATTACTCATAATAAGATTTGAGCGTACGATTGATTTTATATGATTTTCACAAGCTCGCTCTATAATAACATTTTTCCACATAAAATCAATTTAAAATGACATGACACCAAATAAATCCATTCATCATTTTCAAAAAGTCTCTAAGACTATTATGAAGATAACAGAACAAATCCCATATTTTATCTTACTCAGATAATTTTATAAAAATGCGCGAAGGTTAAATAAACCTTTATTTAAATTAAATAATTCCCTAAATCCATAAGAATATCAATATATCACGTAATCATGCATACAGACAAGTAGGCACACATACGAACACGTTTCAACTCATGTCTGATCATAAAATTATATTTCTTTAATATTATCCTTTTTTTACGCGTTCCGGGTCACGTTCAGCCTGACGGCCCCGATGCTCAGCGTTTCAATTACGCTTCTCAATATCGACGACACGTCACTGGGACGAAATACTTACTTAAACACATACTTCACATTTTAATATCTTAACCCCTTTTTAGGACGGGTTCCGTTCTACCTGACGGCCCGACAACACAGCTTAACTCCTAAGCTGACTCTTTAAATTGGAACGCTTTTACTTATGCTCCTAATTTCTAATATACAGAAAAGACAATTAATCAACACTTAATCACATAATTATAATCATATCACATAAATCACACTTTATGACTTAATTACGTCACAAAATTTCAGTCATCACAATCTACCCTCCTTAAAAGATTATGTCCCCATAATCTAGTCTAAGCAAATAGATGGGGATATTTCTTTCATTTCATTCTCTAAGTCCCAAGCGATTCTTCTACTAGCGGAGTTCTCCACAACACTCTTACTAGAGGTACAGCTTTATTTTAAGTGTCCTCTCCTTTGGTCCAAAATTCGAACTGGCTGTTCCACATAAGACAAATCTGGTGGATTCCACTGGTTCCAATTCGATCACATGACTCGCATCCGCATTATACTTCTTTAGAAGAGATACATGAAATACATTGTGCAGAAATTGCATTGCGGAGGTAGTGCCAATTCATTGCCAC
Source organism: Apium graveolens (assembly GCF_009905375.1). Classification (NCBI taxonomy): domain Eukaryota; kingdom Viridiplantae; phylum Streptophyta; class Magnoliopsida; order Apiales; family Apiaceae; genus Apium; species Apium graveolens. The sequence continues at coordinate 163,828,095 of NC_133649.1, forward strand.
CTTCCCAACTCGTCATAGTACTTCAAATGGTCCAATATACCTAGGACTCAACTTCCCTTCTTTCGAATCAGGTTAAACCTTTCCAAGGAGATATCTTTAATAAGACTTTGTCTCAGATTCAAATTGCACATATTTTCGTCTTGATTGCGTAATTTGCTTGTCGATCTGAGCTACAATTAATCTTTTCCAAAATATTTCTACTTTTTCCTTTATTTGTTGAACTAGCTCTGGGCCAATTAATTTGCGCTCACCAAACCTGTCCCAATATGTAGGGGACCTACATTTTCTTCATACAACGCTTCATAAGGCGGCATGCCAATACTCGCGTGATAACTATATGTAGAAAAACTCAATAACGGTAATGATCATCCCAATTTCCTTGAAATCTATGCACAGGTTCGCAAATATCTTCAATGTCTGAATTATCCTTCACTTTGTCCGTCCGTCTGCGGATGAGATGCCGTACTCATTTTCTGCTTAGTTCCCAAATGATCATGGAATTGTATCCAAAATCTCGAGTGAACCTTGGATCTCTATCAGATACGATAGATAAAGGAACTCGTGACGCACAAAATTTCATCCAAATACAATTTTGACCAACTTTCCAAGGAAAACCTTTCATTTCGGCAGGAAGAAAGTGCTGACTTTATTAACCGATCGAGTACAACCCAAATCGCTCATGATTAGACTGGTTTAGGTAATCCCACCACGAAATCCATCACAATATACTACCATTTCCATGCTGGTATATCTAGGGGCTGAAGCAATCCGCTTGGCCCTGATGTTCCGCTTTGACTCTTTGACAAGTATAACACTTACTTATCTAATCCGCAATTTCTATTCATGTTTGGCCACCAATAACTCTCTTTTAAGTCTGGTACATTTTCGTACTCCAGGGTGAATTGAAAATCTCGAGTTATGCACTTCTTGCAAAATCTCATGCTTTAGCTCCATAACATTAGGTATCCAAATAACGTGAGTAACACGGGATATTCCTTTTCCATCCTTTGAGCTCTAATTTCTTCTCATGTCAACTTACCTTTTCGCGATTCATCACTTGCTCTTGACAGCATCGAATCTTTTCCAAAATTTCGGTTTGAAATGGACATCGCATATATAGCTTCTCCTCCAATTCTGGAGTCTGTACTTCTATTTCCATCTTTTCAAAATCCTTGATCAATTCTTCCGATGGCGTTAATATATTCAACCTTTCCTTGCGACTTAAAGCGTCGCTACCACATTTGCCTTTCCAGAATGATAGTTTATCGTACACATAATCTTTGATCAATACTAACCACTATTTGTCTGATATTCAATTCCTTCTGGGTTGAAGATATATTTTAAACTCTTATGATCTGTATAAATCTCGCATTTTTCCCCGTATAAATAATGCCCCAAATCTTAAGGGCAAACACAATGCTGCCAATTCCAAATCATGCGTTGGATACTTTTGCTCGTGCGGCTTGAGTTGCCTTGACGCATATGCTATTACCTTCCGTGTTGCATTAACACACATCCAAGTCCTTTATACGAAGCATCACTGAATATCCAAAATTCTCCATTTTCATCGGTAACACTAACATGGGGCGGTTATCAGCCTCTTCTTTAACTCTTGAAAACTTTCCTCGCACTTTTCCGTCATACAAACTTCTCATCTTTCTTGTCAACTTCGTTAATGGGACAGCAATTTTAGAGAAATCTTGCACAAACCTCCTGTAATATCCGACTAATCCCAAAAAACTTCTGACTTCCGTAGGAGGTCTTGGGTCTTTCCAATTCATTAAGCTTCTATCTTGGCTGGGTCCACTTTGATTCCTTCCTTATTAACTACATGACCAAGAAATTACACTTCCTTTAGCCAAAATTCACACTTCAAAAACTTAGCGTACAGCTTCTCTTTTCTCAGAGTTTCTAAGGAAATCCCAAATGCTCCTTATGATCTCTTTCGTCTGGAGTAAATTAGTATATCGTCAATAAACATAATAACAAACTATCCAATATTGCGTAAATACTCTGTTCTAAGATCCATAAATGCAGGTGGCGCATTCGTCAAACCAAATGCCATTACCAAAACTCGTAGTGCCCATCTCGTCGAAACGTTGTCTTGGGTATATCTTCCACTTTAATCTTAATTGATGATACCAGATCTTAAATCCAATCTTGGAGAAACACGAAGCTCCTTTTAACTGATCAAACAAGCCATCGATCCGCAGTAAAGGGTAATATTATGATTAATCATCAATTTATTCAATTCACGATAATCAATGCACAACCTCATACTTCCATCCTTCTTCTTTACAAAAACAACACCGGTGCGCCCCACGGAGATACACTCGGCCGAATTACTCCTTTATCCAGTAATTCTTGCAATGAGTGGCCAATTCCTTCATCTCGACTGGCGCCATACGATAGGGAGCTTTCGATACTGGTTCCTTCTGGAGCAAAATCAATCGTAAACTCGATCTCTCTATCTGGAGGTAGTCCAGGCAATTCATCAGGAAACACATCCGGAAAATCTTTACTATTAGAATATCCTCGATCCCTTACAGACTCTAGTCTGCATCATAACATGAGCCAAATAAACTTCGCATCCTTGACGTATTAATCTCCTCGCTCGATAAGCCGTTAGGAATTTCTTCTCTTGCTCTTTCCTTTGAATATCACTTCCTCAAATCCTTGGTTCTTAACTTCACCTTCTTATTTACATTCTATTTGCGCCTCATGGTTAACAAACCAATCCATTCCTAGTATAACTTCAAATTCTCCTAACTTAAAGGGAATTAAGTCAGCAGTAAAGTGCCGACCTTCTATGGCCACGTCACAATCGGGACAGACTTTGCTAACAATAACTTTCTCTTGCTTTGATTCTACCTCTATAATTCAAATTAGGTTCCAGAGGGTACGCAACACAATTTAACTTATCAAGAATACTTTCAGAGATAAAAGATCTAGTTGCTCCAGAATCCATCAATACTTTTACTTCTACTGAGTTAATAACAAGCTTACCTGTTACCAGTCCACATCTTGCACGCATCTTTCATTGTCATATTAAAGGTTCTAGTCTGGGTTGAGCTGATGGTGCTGGGAGAGACGGCGGTCAGCAATCCTAAGAACATTGTCCTTTGGAACAGGCTCTTTGCAATTCCTGGCCATATGGCCCACCTTTCCGCACTTGAAATAAGCCAAGTCAGGCCTTCTTGCTCCACTGGGCATTCTGAAGATAATGCCCTTTTTGGTTGCACTTGAAACATTTACGTCCAACTTATTACACCTTCCCGGGTGTCTCTTTTACAATTCTTGTATTCTTGAATTTGAGGATCCGTTATCCTTCCCGACTGTCCGGCTTTTTGGAAAACGGTCTTCTGAGCTCATTACCGGGTTTAAACTTCTGAAACTTTTGGTTTTGACCTCCACCATTCTTTCCAACTTCTCTAAACTTTC